>NC_135558.1:14733499-14958499 GCF_964340395.1 Glandiceps talaboti | reverse complement strand
AAGTACTCTGTGTAGGGGGGAAAGGAAGAGAGGTGGATATGAAATGTGCGAAGGAAAACATCCTGACTAACTGTTAGTTAGCCTGGCCGGTGGATTTCCACTGTAAAGTAAATTGTGTGTGCAAAGGAAACGATTGACTTTGCCATCAAGTTTTAGATGTGAAGTACTACGATTATAACACTGACAAATGAAACTGTCATTGATCACAAATACTACTAAGATAATGTATAAATTCATATCTTATACATTCCAAAATAGTTCTAATCACTGACATCTCTAAATAATGCTTGCAATGTTTATATAACCAGTAACACTGAAGTAAAGCACTTTGTCTATATGCTACACTTGTTTATAGCATTCATATTACAATGAGTAATACTGAAGTAAAGCACTTTGTCTATGTACTACACTTGTTTATAGCATTTACAATACAATGAGTAACACTGATCGGAAGTAAAGCATTTTGTCTATGTACTACACTTGTTTATAGTGTTCATAATACAATGAGTAACACTGAAGTAAAGTATTTTGTCTATGTGCTACACTTGTTTATATTACAACCAGTAACACTGAAGTAAAGCACTTTGTTTATGTGCTACACTTGTTTATAGCATTCATATCAAGTGTAAAAGTATACTGTTTCATTTGGGTTATTTACAAGCCCAGCATGTGGCCTTTCTAATGTGGTCAATTAGCAAATGAAAGAGTACACTTTTACACTTGATATGGATGCAATAAACGATTGTGGTACATACAGAAAATGCTTTACTTTGGCGTTATGGGTTTTAATATAACACACTCACCAATTCTGCTCCTAGTTCTCGCTTCAAAAGCTGTTTTTCTCGCTGAGCTACACCAGGTTCCTTCAAGTATCGCATCCCTTGACACATGATTACCATGAGTGCATTCTCCAAAATATGGAAAATCATATGCCTGCGTACAGGAATGAAATTGAGTCAAGAAAGATGTTGAGTAATAGTTGCAGTAATTTGTATATTCACAAGTCAAACTGTCACCCTATGTACACCTGGCACCACAGTGAAATGTACATACAATGTAGTACAGTGTTCACTGGATCCGAGCTATCACAGTCAAATGTACAAAATGCAGTGTTCACTGGACCCCAGTTATCACAATTAAATTAACATAATACAGTGTCTATTGGACCTCCTGGAATCATATTGCCTAGTAAAATGAAATGGGAAGGTTGGGCCTAATCATAATTGGTTAATATAAAATTAATGTTTTACCTTTGTATAGGTGAATCTTCCCATGCACTCCTAGCTGGTGACTTCTCAGGTGACTTAAGTGGTGACAATCCTATTTTGGACCCATCAAGCTGAAATGTAATGTTTGATATACTTCAGGATAGGCAGCAAAGTTAAGTGTCAAGCTTTGCCAACAACTACATAAAATACGACTGTGGTAATCGAGCCTTCGGCTTAACAATAAGATAGGTGCAAACTAAATCTATTGTTCTTCAATGTAGTAGATTACACAAGTGGGTGATAGCAGTTCCTCTGTTGTGTGATTCTAATCAACCTGTGATCAAGATAGTGTAAACATTGGAAGTCTCAAAACAGTACACTGCAAGTTTATAGAACTTTGTCAATAAAACTCTGTGATTCAGACTACAATTAAACTAACATCCATTCAACAGCTTATCACTGTCGTATCAACATGTTGCGACAAAATGTTTTAGTTTGCGTCTATCAACAGGGGCTTGGGAAGTTGGCCATATTTGTTTACAAAATATTTATTTCTTGTTTATTGTAATAAAGTATTGATTTGAAAAGCTGATGTTGCGGGGTTTTTTTTCGCTAAATCACTTTTAACTCTTCTTTGTTAGTGTAATAAACCAGCTTTACTACGACTACCTTATTAATTATTCACGAGTTAGTTCTACTAAAGCACTCTCAACCGATGACCCTTCCTCGGTCCCACTCACCATGAAAAAAAGGTCCTTTCTCTAATAACCAGGCCATGACTTATTGATCTTACCTTGTAAAGGACTCTAACACACATATTGATACATGCAACCAGGCATCCAAACGATGGCGGTGTGTCTTGATCAATGGACGGTGTACTGAATCCAAGGTTGAACAGAATAACATAATCTGATACATCCATGCTGAGATTAAGGAGGATTTCTAGAAGTTCAGGGTTGAAATGTCGTAGCATTGCCAGACTATAACCAAGTATGTTTAGCAACCTGAAATAATGAAATCAGATGATTTACATCCCTAGGAGTGGAATATATGGATGTTTATTCCCCAATATTTTTCTTCATTCAGCCAAGAAAAATACGAGTGATCTAAGGGGTCTTTGTCACTACTTAGTGACAACCCTTAGGTCACAAGTATTTTATGGCTGAGTGAAGAAAAATATTGGAGAATAACATAATTATACCAGCGCCAGTAATATCGAGAGAAATCGGGGAAAGTAATGGCAATTTTGAACGTTTTGATTCATATTTCACACACAGCAGAACCAGTGACGTAAGCATGCATTGGGGAACCATGCAAGCAGACTCAAATTTCTCGCTAGTTTCAATTTATATGGGTCAAAATCTGTACCTGCAATGGATGACTTTCAATAGCTTGTTTGTTCCAAGGATGTTGTGTATGTCTCTATGTATCAGTAGGGGTTGGATGGTGTTGTTTATATTTGTAATGACTGGTCTGTGAGAAACCTGTTTCTTATCCATCTATATTGTTCTTGAGATCATGAAATGTTTGTTATACGCAGTCTTTCGGCGACCCTTTGATATTTCTGCTGTAATATCTTACCTTGCCTGCACTGCCATCAGTTCAGGGGTAGGAGTATCAACATCTTCTGTAGAACTTTGGTGTTGTAGTCGCAGTGTACCTGTTGGTCTGCTAACATCAGGAGGGATGTGATGACTTCCTGCAGCATGCTGCAATTATAATGAAAGAATATGTAGCAGCTAGTGTATACTGCAGCAAGAATATTTCAGTCAGTAAAGGCACATCAACTTCTTGGCCAGAAGAAAATATATAAATGTAAAGAAGTCACTGATGTTGTAACTATTTATTGTATGTAGGTAATAATATATAGTCATCACCTTGAAAAATACTAGTTGAATACTTAGATGGATCGGTAAAAAACTACACAGCTAGATAGGCAGAGAGACAGATAGACAGAGACAGACAGATAAATAGACAGACATGGATAGAGATAGACAGAGAAATATAGAGATAAATAGACATGGATAGATAGATAGCTAGATAGATAGATAAACAGATAGATAGCAACACTTTGAACAAAAAGGTATGAATGTAAGTTGGTACTTAAACTGAAAGATAGATAGATAGATAGATAGATAGATAGATAGATAGATAGATAGATAGATAGATAAATGACAGACAGATAGGCAAAAAAATGACACAGTTACACACCAACACGAAGACAGACAGGTGACAGACAGATAGGCAACTAATACTGAGTCACACACTGACAGACAAACACATTAACTTACCTGTAACCTTTGTTGCAATGTTCTGGATCTATTAGAAACTATAATGTTACAAACAGACAGACAGACACATAGATAGACACAGACAGACAGACCAACAGACTGACAGACAGACAGACATACAGACATACAGACAGACAGACAGACAGACAGACAGACAGACAGATAGACAAACAGACTGACTTACCAGCAACCTATGTTGTAGTAGTCTTGGTCTAATGAACAATGCTGTACAATTCTGTACAAGAAAACACACAGTACTCTGAATAGCTGTCAGTTCTTCTGGCATTTCAAATCTCCATTGTCTAGGAAAGTGAGCTAATTGAAAGAGGAACAACGTCGTCTTCTCAGCCTCCAGCAGACATGGCGTGGTGTGGTTATTTTTAACAACATTCAGACACTGGAAATACAATGAAAGTCCAAAGTGTCGCATTTTACTGAGGTAAGAACTTTGCAAGACTTTGGATATTCTAGTTGCCGTACATCAGTGAAATTCACTTCTGGTTCCATAACATAGCATAACGCTGTATTTTCAAGTGTATTTTATTTGTGTTTCCTCAAAGAACACTACTTTTGGTGTAATAATTTTGGAAAATCACGCGGGTGTATTTGAACTCATCTATTGCAGGTTTGTTAACATGCATGAATTTCTAAAGTTTATGCAGAGAAAACAAATTAATTATGCACACAATGAAATTACATGTGCATAAAATACCATTTTCCCTTCTACAGTTAAGAGCTCATTACAATGTTTCGATTTCAATTGCATTACTCTGTCCGCTAACTGATATGAGAAAGATTCTAAAGGCACTGAACGAACTTTGAACTGCATACATTGACCTTTGACCTTACCTGAGTCATTCTGTCTTGGTGGACACCAAAGAAATTGAAAGCATCGGTGAGAAAGGAATGTCTGAGTGTAGCCAGCATAGAGCCGTACAAAGCTAGAGACTGACGATAAACTCCTAGCCATGTCACTTGGTCTGTTTTATCAACCTGAAACAACAATGTGTCTGTGTCAACAATGGTGTATTTCATGAGTTACCTTTGTATCACATTTCGGTTATACTTTCTACCTTTATGCCAAGTTTGAATGAAATAGACATGGCAGCAATACAAGTATGTGTGACAATAACATATATTTATAAAGCACTGGGTTACCTTTGTTCCAAGTTTGAATGAAACATACTTGTACATGTAGTCCTGTTCCCACACACCCCCAAACCCAAACCCCACCCTCACTGAAACCAGATAGGTAATGTAGGAAGTATGAATGAGTTCACACTTGTTAATTTTTCAGTTCCACAATTCATTGTACGAAAAGACGTCGCTAATGTGGTTAAATTTTGGCTTGTTTAAGAACCAAGGAATGATTTTACTTAAGCCCCAGTCTAAACTGACAAGACATCAGTAATCTACGATTTGGAATGAATTCAAATGTATGATACATGGCTAAAACTGATATCAGCACAAAAACAGATCATGTGCACACAACTAATGCTAAAACCTTTCTGCAGGTTTTAGAGGATATGAATTTCACTGTACGGAATAGCTTAGTTTAAAGCTTGATTTCTCGTTATTGGATGGAAACTTACCTTTTTATGTTTCAAGTGTCCGTTGATATCACCGTCAGAGTTCTTTTGATATGCATAGGATATAGCTATACATGTATACTGTGTTAGACCACTGTTACATACAGCTTCTGCAGGCTGAGATACAAAGAAACACATTAAACATAGAATTAACATAGTTTATAATCAGAGACATTTGGTTTTTAATACATACATAATGTTGTAATATTGCGATTGTACAGAAAACTAATGAATGGTGATATAGCTGATGCAGTGTTTTTATAAAGGATAGTCAGTATATACTGTATAAAATCTACAAAAGTTCCACTGGTATTTCACGGAGGTTCCTTGCCTAAATTATTTATCAGGTATGGAAATTTATGCAGTTTTAACAGACTCCCCTCCACCCCCACCCCCTCCCACTGTTAATGTTGTTCCCATCAAAATTATATTTGTATAAGGTATGAAAATCGCCCTCTGTTACTGGGTGTGGTTCCCCACCACAATTAAGGTACAAGGTACGAAAATCTATATTTTACCAGATTTACCCCTCTCTGTTACTGGGGTTCTGCCAAAAAATTATGACATAGGATATAGAAACATATGCAAGGTTACCAAATTTCCTACCTTCCCACCTTTGTTACCAGGGTTCCCATCAAATCGTGGTACAAGGTATAAAAATGTATGTAAAATTTTACCTGATTTCCTTCCTCCGTTAATGAGGTTCCCACCAAAGTTCAAAGTTATTATAGTACAAACTACAATGTTTAGAAATCTATGCACATTTTATCAGATTTCTGTCTCTGTTACGAGTGTTCCCACACTAAAATCATTTTACATGTAAATATGTATATAAATCAGAACTTCTGATTCTTGCACACAGGATCTTGGCTATGAACAATGAAATATCTCTGGCTCCTGAGGAAACGACAATTTGAAGATTATATAAAGACCATTACCTTTTGCATAGTTGACATGTCTAACAGTAGATTCATGGCTGCTTCAGCAAAGTACAAACCTTGCTTATTCTGTGAGAGAGAAAGATTTTCAGATATTTTGACAATAATCGAAAATACAACACTTGTATTTGATACAACATCATGCCACCATCACGTATAATTTCAGGGAAAGCACTGAATATGTTTACTCCATAACTGTGATTTCTAACCAATCAATACAACTGTTACATCTTGTGATAAAATAAGCACCAAGCATGATTTGATGAAGAACACTGAATGTGTACAGCATTACACTGATTGCTAAAAATCAAATCAGATCTTATAGCATAAAAGTGACTTCAAACCAATCAAATCAAATCTTGTAGCATAAGTGATTTCTAACCAATCAAATCAAATCTTACAGCATAACAGTGATTTCTAACCAATCACATCAAACCTTATAGCATATAGTGATTTCTATAGCCAATCAAATCAAATCTTCTATTCAATATTAAAAAGTCCAGTAACCTACCACCAGACATGACTTGAGGGTAACCAATAAGAGTTGTATAACGCTATGTTGTCTAACTGTTGGTAGCCATAACTCAGGACCATCTACCACAGCAATCAATTCATCTAACAAACATGCACCAATTATTGGTAACTGTAATCAATCAAACACAAACATAAGTATTACTAATAAAGAATGATAAAGTTGTAGACAATGACAATGTATTGATACTAAATTGATGCATGCATACTGGTGTAAGTATAGAGTGATGTATGTCCAACATTTAGTCAAAGTGGGCGCGGAGCTAGACTTTATTTTTTCATATCAAACTCATAGACTTCCCCTAAAGTTCTACCCACCCCATGCAGTGTTCAATCTCTGTAGATAGCTCATAGACTTTCCCTCAAACTCTAGCCACCCAGTGCAGTGTTCAATCTCTCATTATTCCTTAGACTTTCCCTCAAGTACTAGCCACCCAATGCAGTCTTCAATCTCTGTAGTAAACTTATACACTTTCCCTAAAGATCTAGCCACCCAATGCAGTCTCCAATCTCTGCAGTTAACTCAGACTTTTCCTCAAGTTCTAGCCACCCAATGCAGTCTTCAATCTCTGTAGTTGAACTGATCTCCGTGTATTCAACAAACTCACATGCACAGACACTTCACAAGCACAAATCTTATACTTACATTATATTTCCTACTGTACAGACTACGACGATCTTTACTATTTTCACCTGTCACCTGTTGTTTTAAACTTTGCTGTGTTGTATCATCTGTTTCCATGGCTTCAGTTCTTTCTATTGGCTGTTGAGTTGGGTTGGATTGTTTCTTTTGACCGTAGAGTACACTGCATTGTTGTATAGCCAGACAGACCAGTGGTAGAAGCCTGGCCAACAACGTATTGTCTAATGAATCTACAGCTGGCAATAAAATTGATGTATTGGTGATGATTTTTATCAACTATAACTCTTTTAAATCTTTGTGTATTAAAGCCAAAATAATTATAATAAAACAAATGTCTCCAAAGAGCTCAAGACACAGACACAGAACTACTAACAAAATGAGAGGATACAGAGAAACCATTTGAAAACATGGAAGGATGTAGAGAGAAGTGTGTAAGTGAGTGAGAGTTGAGATTGAAATAGGTTAAAGTTTTACGGGCAGAGTGGAAGGAAGACTTAGAGTGAGAGTGAGTGACATAACACAACAGTACTAAATTAATCACATCTTTATTATCTTGAAGGGAATCGATATCCAACATTTCACCAATGCCAGCAGTAATAATCCTTCAAGTAACAACATCTATCCTACAAGGTCCCCATTAATACAACTGGATTCTTTCACAGGGACTTCAGCCAATCAGAATGAAATGACTGCAGCGAGGATCAACCGAACAATATAATATGCAGCTTAATATGAGTATTTATGATTCTATTTGAATTTTTGGTCTAAATTAAACTTTCAAGTGGTGGTCATATGGATGAGGATTGGATATTTAATTTGGATCTTCTTGAATATATAGAACAATTTTATCACATGATGGCATCCTACTTGAAAAAAAATGACGTGTACATTGTAAAATAACATACACAAAGTCTGTGTTTATAACTCAACACATTGCAAAATACAAACAAGATGAGTAACAAAGTTTGTTATACAATAACAAACATTTTTCACATTTTACAATTTTGCAATTTACTGAGCTACAAACAGAGACTTGGCATATGTCTTTTCACATTGATTTTCAAGTAGTAAGCCAAGATAAAATTTATTTTGTATATTAAAAATCCAGAATACCATTATATCTTAATCCATATGGCCACTTTAAGACTTACAGAGATGAAATATCTGACCTACCTTTGGGGCCTTTCTCTTTCTGATACTGTAATAACATTGTAATAGCTGATAGTAGTGCTGTCTGAATCCGACTCAGTGAGTCTAGTCTGCCAAATTTTGTCTTCTCAAGAATCCAAACCAAGTCTGTCAATTTGCTCCACTGATGTTGATGACAACTACATAAAAAAAAAATTGTAAGGATGTTTTCTTACATCTTACTGTTATAAGTGCTACTATTGGTTAGAATGGAATCACATGACCTTACACCTCACTGTTATAAGTGCTACTATTGGTTAGAATGGAATCACATGACCTTACACCTCACTGTTATAAGTGCTACTATTAGTTAGAATGGAATCATATGACCTTACACCTTACACCTCACTGTTATAAGTGCTACTATTGGTTAGAATGGAATCACATGACCTTACACCTCACTGTTATAAGCATTGCAATTGGCTGGAATTGAACTACAAGACATTACATCTCACTGCTATTGGTTGGAATTGAATTACATATTCACCTCTGTGTTATTTCATATCATACATCCAAGAAAGAAGTGCATGTACTCAAATATTCAGGCTTGGTTGACTTTCTGGTCAAGAACGGTCTGAATATTCCTACCATTTTTGAGCACTACATCCTGTTTCATGCAATTACAACACTGGTAATCCAGCCTTCGGTTTAGTAAAGATATATGCAAACTAAATCTATAGTTCTTCTATGTGGTAGATTATACAAAGTGGATGATAGCGGTTCCTCTACTGTGCAGTTCTAATCACCTCGTGATCAACACAGTGTAAACAAATTGGAAATCCCAAAACAGTACTGCAAGTTCATGGAACTCTAAATAAACTAGTTTTCAGTTGCCTGCCTACTAAGACTGTATTAATTAAACCAACGTCCATTCAATAGCTTATCACTATTGTATAAAAATGTTGCAACAATAGTTTTAGTTTGTGTCTATCTCAGAAAACTGAAGGCTCAACTACCAGGGTGATAACATTTGACCCCATAGTAACCACTATTTATATGACCAAAAATATTCATCAGCTTGGTAGATCAAATGATTTACAAAGGTTATATAACATAAGCAGTTCAAAGTTTTGTCAGTGTCATGATTAGATTATTACGTTGTAGTGGTCAGCTGTAACTATGGAATTTGTCATTCTGATGAGGATCGTCGACCAAGACAGATCGAAAGCTCAACGCTAAAAAAACGCTTTGAACTGCTTGTGTTTTATAACCTTCGTAAATTACTTTTTATTTGATACCACGAAACATTATGGTAATACTGCAAGAGTTGTAAAGAGAAATAAAGACAAACTTACCCAGTCCAGTGTCGGAGGAGTGTCAAGTATAAATTACTAAGTAAAGATGCAGATTTCATGTTGAAAATTGACATAGCATCTGCTACCTAAAAGGAATCAAAATAACAAAGTGTAAATGAGAAACTTCACACTTTTGTTCAAATTTGATGTAAAACTACATTTAATACATGACTGTTATTGGTCAATTACTGTCATGTGATATTCACATGATTACATCCAACAATTATACATGTGCACATTGTCATTGGCCAATTAGTGTCACATAAATGACTATATCCACTTACAAAACAATGATAACCTGCTATTGGCTAATAAGTGTCACATGATTATCATATATCTCCACCAAAAAATAAGCGATTATCTGCTATTGGCTAGTAAGTGTCAGGTGATTATCACATGACTACCTTGACCAATAAAATGAAGATTAATTGAATCAAGTCGTTTATTAATTACCTGTGTTTTCATTGCTGATAAAAGATGGCTTAGAATAATATTTCTTGTATTGTCATCTTGTAAACACATTACACCACCCTGAAAATTAAAAGAAGTTATTAAATTATAGCTACATGCTTCGAAAACCCTACAATTTTAAATACTTCTGATATTTTCATTCTTCTTATCTGAAGCAATATTATTAATTCTTAAAATCTCAAATTCTCAATCATTGAAAACAAAGGGTCTCTATTACTATTAGATTTCAATAAAGGATTTTAAATCTCGTTGCAGATCTTGTGAGATATGCAAAATAATGTGCCTAGCAACAATGGTTGTCAAACATGTGATCCTTGTCAAGTTTTCACCATGCCATGTGCAATGATGAACAATAGTCAACAATAGTGTTGCTACGAGTTTGACACTTTCAGTTTGACCACCCTCACGTGGTCCAAGTGTGTAAATAATGGCGCATGTTATCTGAAGAGCTCCAGGCGTAGACACAGAGCTACTAACAAAATGAAAGGATACAGAAACAATTTGAAAACATGGAAAGATGTAGACAGAAGTAAGTAAGTGAGTGAGAGTTAAGATTGAAATAGGTAAGTTTTAAGGGCAGAGCGGAAGGAAGACTTGGAATGAGTGTGACGAAGATTGTGGGGAAGACTGTTCCAAATTGAAGGAGCAGTGTCAGAAAAGGAACACTCGCCAAGCTTATTAGTTACAAATTAAAATACATGCGTATATTGTAACATTTGAAGTACATGTAAATACTACGAGTGTGGCACAGAGTGGAATCACTTTAAAAAACTTGGATGTGAATGATTCAACATGACATACATAATTCAATACTACACACAATGTACTCACAGCATTGCTGGCTGCTACAACTGTTAACATCTTCCAGGCTGAGAGTGCAACCAATGTTTCATGATCAAAGATCAGATAATCTTCCAATGTTTCCCCTTCACTCTCTGTAGCCTCAACAAGCTCCTTAATAAACTGAAATAAGGGAAATAGGTGAAATGACAATTGCATATTTCATATAATCAAGACATTTTACTGATCACAGCATACATCTGTTGCATGTACATCACATGCAAATGATACATGACATTTTCTATTGGCCATACCACACACACACACACACACACACACACACACACACACACACACACACACACACACACACACACACAGTACTAGAAAGTAAAATTTATTAATTGCAAAAATACAGGCAAGAATGCTTAGACCAAAAAAAAAAAAGAATTGTTTCTGGTCAGCAAGCGCATCACTAATAAATACTCTTGTGTTGGTCTTTTTTTGTGTGTGATTGTCCAGCCCATACAATCTGCAGATCTGTGGGAAACACAAAAATAACCCTCCCTACTTCAGTGTAGACAACTGCAGAGCCAATCATGAACAAGCAAATGACATCTACCCACATACACACTTGCTCTAAAGTACTAAATAAAAAGAACATGATCATCATCATCATCATCACCATCATAATCATCATCTAACTAGAAACTGCCATAAATAGTAGATTAAGTGACAGGTTTGTTGAGAACTTACAGCAGACCAATATGTATATCTATTTTGTTGCTGTAGTCGTTTCATTTGGTCCTGAAGGTCTTTGTCAAGTGCACCACTGTAAATGAACAACAAAGACATTATCAAACTTGGAACATGTTTTGACATTGGCAAGAATGGCTATGGATGGCAATCAGACTAAACAGTCAGTCTTGGAAACATATATACATTCTCTGTTTGATTTTAAAATATCTGTTTGTTTTTTATGATATGCAATGCATGGCAAAAACATTACACTGGTATAACAACTGTTTAACATATGTATACATTCAAACAATTCAAGCATTTTAATTTCTAATTAAACAAAAGAAAAGAAACAAAAAAAAAATTCCAGTTGTTGCAAGAGATAGTTTTCATGTTGAACATATACTTTCAAACATAATTATCATTCTGCAGTGATTAATTATTAATATTATGTTAATGTTAAACATATCTTCTAACATAGAAGCATTCTACAGTGATATCAAAATGAAAAAAAAATTGTATCTTTCCGATAACTGACCAACCCTGGTTTACATTGCTGACCCAATACTACAAAAACATTTTTTTTTTAAATTTGAAACAAAACGATAAGAAATTCTTTGTCTTCTTGACTTTCATGCATACGTGTACGTCCCTTTCTTTCCCAGTCATGTCTGTACATATTTCAATAATCTATCACAGAAGGGGTATTCTGACCGACACTTTGTTTGGTTTTGTATACAAGCAATATTTTCAAAAAATAAAAACAATTATTATAAAAAAGATAAAATCAAATCAAATCCTTCCCTATTTTATGAGGCTGTGTTATCGGAAACACACAATTATTTTTTTTTTCTCTGCTTAATTATCATAAAAACCTACCTTCTAACGTAGTAACATTCTGATGCAATGATTTTCATAGCATAAGCTACTGTCTTCACCTTAGCACTAATCACCTAGTCAGAACACAAGAACAAAATAAATATAGCAAAGAAACAAATTACACAATTATGTACCAGAGATTACTTGCATTGGTGCACGTACATACGAGTGGTATTTTCACTGTAGTGCAATACCAAAAAACATTATTGCACACCTGCATGCTAATGATATTCAAATGAGGACATGGTCGATCGCTATGCACGAAATTGTGTTGTATGACTTTTCAATGATTTTTGTTGAAATTTGCCGTTTCAGATAAACATAATTAATATGTAATAATAACAGAACCCCATGCCATGTTAGTTGCAGTGTGGGGGTACAATTATGCGTGCAGTGTTTTCTCACTATGCCTGTGAAAGTACGGGTGCAGAGATCACTGCAAGCATTCATGCAAACACACCGAGTACATTTCGCTTGCACTTACGTGTCATGGGGTTCTGTCATACATGTATTTACTATACATAAGACAATTTTTAGTCTGCATACTGATTGCACACTTTGAATTTCTCAAAATACGAAAACAGTCACATTTGAAGCTATATTTATTTGATGGGTTCTCCATTTTAATCTAAAAATTTACCATAATATTTCAATGTACATTTGTACAAGTCGTCATCATGAACATTTGCAATTTGTTTTTACAAAGCGTACATGTATGTTACCATTAATGAAATCAAAGTAAAACTGAAATGAGTCTGTACAACAAAACTGGGCAGTTTTCAAATTTAAAATAAAAAAAAATAATATATGTGACTTACCTGTGTGTCTTCAATTGGTGTAGGCAAATCATTATACAAAGGTGCTATTGCATTTTCCCAAAACCTCGGCCTGTAAAAAAGTGAAAACACAGAATATCAAAATATAATGTAACCTTGAAAAACAAACAGTCACTATACCGGTATACCCATGAATAGAGACATAGCAAAATAATACTAGTAGTTCCATTGTCACTTTCTAGATAATTAGAATATATAACATAAGCCTGTAATCAACTTCCTGATATTTTACAGTGGTTAATATCATTGACCATATACTGCATTATTCAAATGTGGTACTTTTCAACAATTCAAAAAGTCCTAAATCTGATGGCAAATTTAACTGTGACAGGAACAGTGACATATGAATGTACAATTAACTAATACAGCTTTATGCTCTAAACCAATCAATCATACCTTTTCCTGAGTACTGCCAATGCACGATCTCTTCTGTCCTGCCACAATGCATATAGAAATCCTAATGCTGCAGCATGCAGGTCAGGAGGGCAATGAGTAGTACCCTGATAGAAAGAAAGAAAGAAAACATGCCATGAGATGATTGTATTAAGATTCAGTTGCATCATGGCATTTGTTCCATGAAAGAACTGGACTTCCAAGGATGTCAGACTGAAATATTAACTACAATACGTTGCTATACAGGCAGTATATTGTGCCTCCCCACCTTTACACTAGGTTTGATAGAATTAAACTATGCATGACAGAGGTATTGTCGGACACACACACACACACAAAGCAGCCAAACACAGATACACAGGTAGACAGACAGAAAAAAAAAGCAGACAGACAGACAGACTCAATTCCAATACCCCCCCCCCCCCATTCCCTCAGAATCTGCTTGTCAATTGGGTCTACTAACTACAACAGTTGATGATACCTACCTGTTTGTTGACTTCTATCATATCAAGTACAGTCTGTAAGACACTGGCTTTACCAAACTGGAACTCCTGAAATTGAAAATGACAAAAAAAAACCTGTTTTTCAATGTCAGGCAAGCCATTATGATGATTAACACAAACTCTCCCATCGACAAAACAAATTATTCTGAATCAAATGATTTAACCTACGAATTGTAATAGTTCCATTCTTTTCTCCATGTGTATGGGTTTGTTCTGCTTATCAGTTAAGGGAGAAGAAACTTAGCCAAAAGTTGTGTACATCATCAAGGGTGACATTGTTGTTGTATTTTTCCTCAGAAACATTTACTCGCAGGCACTAAAATAAGTAACCTTTAAACTAACCAAATGAGAAAATTTTACCTAAATTAACCTTTGAACTGCATAAAGTTACCTTTGACCTTACTTCACTGATTCTGTCCTGGTGCATATAACTAGAAGACTGCCACAAGACTCAACTGGAAAAAGACAGGCCACTCAAACTAATTTTTTTTCTAACAAAAATTTTTAACTTATATTAGGTTTAGAAAGATTAGTATATATACCGTGTCTCTATCTGTCCTGGTTCTTACAATTGTCTGTTGTTGTGGTTTCCCAGTCTGCTGGTCTTTTTCCTTGGCTTCCAGGTCAAGGAATAATTCAATTAAACCTGGTTGTGTTTCAACAGCAGCTGTGAGGAATTCCAAGATAACCACTTTTAGTCTTGTGGCCTGAAGATGAAAAAAACGCAAATCAAAGTTTATCAAAAATACCTAAACATGTTAATTGTGTTAGACAGTGGAGGGGAACAGGACATGCAACTGCTGCATTATCCTTCAAGTAAAGTCTGTTAGGATCCCTTGAACACCTTACCCATAATTTGATTAGCTTTCTGGCTTTCTTAGCTTTCTTTTTCCTCCATTGTCTATGACTGTGTGTAACAATTCATCATTCATTTCTTTTTTAATTACACATATTTTGTATTTCTCATATTTGTCTAATCATTGAGTCTGTAGAACACTCTGGGTTGGCCCGGTTGTAGAAAAACTCTGTCCCTGACTACAGTGGGGTTTGTCCCAAGTACTGATCACTTGGGTTGGGTTGGGGGGGGGGGTGATATAAAATATGTTCTTAAAAGCCATAAAGGCCCGTGATTCAATCCCAAGTTTTCACACTATCAGCACAGACATAATTATTATGACAGCAATTACTCTCCTAGACAGCTATGTTTCTCACCTACCCTAACATGGTGCAAACACTAACATGCACTAACCTCTGTGAAAGCCTGTAATCTGGTTTGATAGGCATCCCTCACAGCTTCAGCTTGGATGCCAAGACATCCATAGATTGACATAGGAGCTACCTGTATGGAGAAACATGAAAGTGGTATAAAAAATATAGAGCAAGAACATTAGTTTGTTATGATTAGAAATATGAAAACCAATAAATCAACAAACATAAATTGAAAAAAATATCAAGTCTTTTCATTTCAATAACAGACTTTTCCAAGTAGTTTATGAAAGGTCAGGGAACATATTAGGTAAAATAATGGTAACTAACATTTACCGGCCTAAAGGAAAAACCAGTTTCCACACTGTAAGAAATATGGTTCAAAGTGAAAAGTTTTACTCACCATAGCTAATCTCTTCAGTAACATAGTAGACAGTATTGGTAGTCTTGGATCATGTCTATGGTAAATATAACTTGTAATTGTTGCCATCAAAGGAACTTGTTGTAATATAGTCTTGGTCTGTTCTGTCAGTTCTTCCTCTAATGGTGACATCATGTCTTGATTTGATTTGAGGATGAGTAGTCGGTTGACTACGGAGAATGCCAGCTTTATCATTTGGGTAAGATCTTGGGCTGTACTGTTATAGAAGCTGAAAAGGTAGGAATTTAATTGAATGGTTTACCATTCAGTCAGTACAAAGTCAATTTTCAGTCTATTGGTCAGTCAGGCTATCACTCACTCTGTTAATGTTAGTCAGTCAGTCAGCCAGGCTATCACTCACTCTGTTAACGTAAGTAAGTCAGTCAGTCAGTCAGTCAGTCAGCCAGGCGATCACTCACTCTGTTAGTTCAGCCAGTTAGTCAGTCAGGATATCACTCACTCTGTTAGTGTTAGCCAGTTAGTCAGTCAGTCAGGCTATCACTCATTCTGTTAGTGTGAGCCAGCCAGTCAGTCACTTTGCTAGCTAGCCAGCCAACCAGTCAACCAGTCAGTCAGTCAGTCAGTCAGTCAGTCAATCAGTCAGTCACTTTCTCTGAGTCTGACTGACCAACCGAATGACCAACCAACTGACCAACTGACCCACTCACCGACTTGTTGAATGACCAACATTCAAGCTAAATGGCTAAGTGACTGACCCCAAACTGACTGACTTCATGACAAGTTCTGAATACTACCAACCTGCCACTTTCATGAAATCTTTGTTCAATGGCATCAACACCAGTAGCTAGTATATGAAGTAATGCTGTCCCAGCACTGGTATGTAGTAAACCATGAACCACAGCATCTCGAACTGGTATACTGCAGGACAAAAAAAAAATACCTCGAGCTATGGCAGTTGGAGACAAGATTTCGGTAATTACACTTCATTTTACCTGAATAATTTTGGCAAATATGTGAGGAGGAATATGACAGCAGTTTACCACATTGGGCTAATAACAGATAACTTGAATGAATAACAATTCTTATTTTTCAAATATAGAAAATCTAAGGTCAAATCTTTCGATATTATCAAATGTTGGTGATATTTCAGATCATTCACATGAGGTATGCATTGAGTAGATAGATTAGTGTTCATTTATGGTAGAGAGTTTTTACAGACAGTGGAGTGATGGCACTGATACCATTCACAGGTTAGGCAGTGATGTCAAATCAAATGAACTAGCAGGACAGTCTATGATTTCAAATATTTCTCAACTCACCCTTTCATCTTTTTCACGACGTTTTCCTCATTTGTATCGACAACATATTCAGTATCTGGCAGTACTTGGAGAACACTGTGGAATATCTCAAGACTTTTCCTTCCTGTGTGACAAAAAATGTACCTTGTAATGTAAGTCAACATTAAACAAGTACCTCTAGATTACAAAACATATAAGAATTACAATAACTGATTCAGAATAAAGAACATTCACAGAAAAATATTACAATCGCATGCTCACTTTGGCTATAGCGGGTAGCAGATATCATGGAATATCCAGGAATACGTTCGAAGTTAGTGAGATCTTTTCACCCTGTGCTCATATCAATAACGATTCATTCATATTTTACTTCCATATCTGTAGCATTTTATTCCAACACTTTTATCCTGTATTCATTTTTAACATTTTGTGACTTTCGTTTTTATCCATTTTATCTATTAGTTTTACCTTGAAGAAGGCAACTGTTGATGTGTTAATAAAGATCATCAGAAGATTATAGTGACTGGTCGAGACATCTTTAATTTCTACCTCACAGATATCATGATTATTTTTTTTACCTATTTCTTCTCTGTCAGTGACGTTGAGGTACCTCCATTTGTAAAAACTTGCAAATATTTCCCATTGTACAAATATCACGCACGCCAGGATATCCTGAGTAGTGGCTGTGTTAATTTCTCTTTCTGATAATCCCTGCAATCAGAAAAAATGTGATTAGATTGGATAAGTATGATTAAAAAATTCACAATTGTTGTAGTGTTAAAAGTGGACATATGGATGAGGATTGGGTAGTTATTTTGGATTTTTAATTAATAAAACAATTTCATCACGGCTTCCTACTTGAAAAATCAAACATGAAATGCCAGATGTTGGTAGCTGTACTTTTTCTGGTGCGAGAGACCACAGGAGCCTCTAATTAGGGCATCATTTCCTTGATAAAAAAACACTGAAAGAATAACAGCAGTTAATGTGAATCAATTTCAAATGTAACATACCTTGATTAACGATACTAACAGTTCAAGGAATGCCTTAGTCACTGAATAAACTTTACCAGGCCTCTCATGATTACCTAAGATGTTTCCATAGTTACCAGGGAAAATACCAGCACCACTAGAATGAAGAGAAAATTGATTTTTAAAAAATGACATTGTACCCAAACATGAATAAATAGGTCATCTTTTTCAAGCGTGTATTTCCTTTACATACAATTAAAATATTGGGAGATGAGAAATATATTTGATCATATAAAATATTTTAGAATATATAATTCATCTGAAAAGGAATATAATATATTTGCTGTAACAGAATATTCACAACAGCTGAGTTTGTTATTATAACAGAAATCTTGTCCACTTGTCTTTGCTATGTTGGATCCAACAGGGAACTTGCAATCCAAACTGAGCATGCTCAGATGCAAAGGACTGTGGGATTATCTGTGGTTATCTTAATACCTAATCTGGTGCTACCGATAAAAAACTTCCCACAATAGTCAGGGTAAACTAGGAATTGACCATACGTGGTTGCAAACAATGTAACAGTATTGTTTACAATACCAATTTATTAGTATTTATTATTACAATTTCCCATGATGCAACATTCAACATGGAGGGTGAGCCAGTTCCCTATTGCAACTATGTACCCTTTTAATTTTGTAAACTTTGTTGCTACGGTAACACCATTGAACATATCAGTATACAAGAAGGAGCAGAAGATCATGTGACCATACAAGACTCAGTTGAGTCTAAAAACTTATCCATAGTATGGCATTTAAATCCAGAGTTATCATGTTCAAACTTCATTACTACGAACTGAATTCAACTGGAGAAGTTACAATATCTTTGCTATGGTAGACATATGTAATGAAGTAACCCTATGTTTTTGTTTACCTTGCTGCTATGGTAACATCAGTGAACAGTCTTCCAGTGTAGGGTAGAAAACCTGTTTGCTGTATTTCCCTCCAGACCTACCGGTACAAGATAAACATAATGTATTCTGTAAAAATCTTCTACAGTCTTACATCCAGCTCAAATATGGACAGGAATCAATACAAAAGTGAGAATTTAGAGATATTGTATTATCAAATAATAGAAGGGGAAAAGGAGAAAGTGAGAAGAATTGAGAGGGGGGGGACCAACAGACAAACAGACATACTGACAGACAGACAGAGACAGTGAAAGACCCAGAGAGAAACATAGACAGACAGACAGACAGACAGACAGACACAGAGTCAGCGAAAGACCCATACAGAAAGAGTGACAGAGATAGACAGATAAGAGAAAGGGACAGAGATAAGGGACAGACATACCAACAGACATACAGACGATCATATAAATGTACTGACACACACACAAACAAACAAACAAACAAACAAACAAACAAACAGCAACACACAGAATCCCACCTTTTCTGGTTGATGTTTAGCTACTATAGATAGACACTTCACACATGATGCCAACAGTTCTGCTATCTCTGTATTTACTGATGTGCATCTGTAGGACAATCAATAACCTCTATAACAATAATGCATGATTGCATTCACCATCACAATTACAAATATAAAACTACAGCATCCAACAAAACTACAGCATCCAACACACACAATTTTGATATGGAATCTAGGAAATAAGTACAATATAAAGTGTATTGTTGTAATGCAGAATGTGGCTTGTACTTGTAGACTTGATAGAAACACACAGTCACAAACTACTTTCACTCCCAGGTGGCTTCTAAACACCCTTATCATCCACATTTTTATGAAAAGCTTCTATTTGGCTAATTAGACAGGAGACAATTATAACATGTGGTTGAAAAATGTTGTGTATAACACAACGTTCTTTGAATAGTCTTTACAAACATGCCTCTAGAAGACATTTCATTCACCTAAATGTGCTTGGACTACTTTTACAAACTTATAAAATAAGATGTATGCACTTTACATTTCTTGTAGAATGCAAAATACCAAGCGCACCTGGAGTGACAAGATGTAAATATTTGCATATTACCTTTGCACTATAGAGTAAAGCCTGGCAATGATTGGTTGCAGCCTGGTTGACAAGGACCAATCAGATTCAAGCATCTGAGTAACCAGGTCAACTATTTCTTTTACTTCATGGACTTCAGAAGGTGGAACGTGATCTGACAGGAAATAGAGGAATACACATTACAACAATAATGTAAATGAATATCTGAAAAATACATATTAAATTCTAGTGCAAAAATACAAACAAACGCATTTCAAAAGGAAAACCATACAATTACCAGAGAGTAAAAAAATGAATAAACGTACCAATGCTGTGGGTAGTGATTCTCAACAGATCATCTATCTTACATACAAACAGTTGCCAGCCACTGAACCCCCAGTCCCAGCAAACAAGAGGAAGTCCTGAAAATCAATCAATGTTTTTTTTTTTATAAAACTGAATAGGTGACAGGTTGAATGTATCAGTAATACAGAATTCTGTATATACATTGCAAAATACAATATATTAGTGTTGTCAAAGTAAAGTATCTGGGGTGAGGGGGAGGGGGGGGGGCACTAAAAAGCACCAAATATGTTAGTGATGCTTTGCTGTTTTCAGTTATTAAGGCAAACACCACTCCATGAAATAAAGGCATTTTCAAGTTCTCAAGATTAATTTCATGATTTTACATCACATACATTTCACAAGAATTCAGAGAATCACCAAACTGAACTCGTGCCTCATTTGAGGATTTTGTTGTCTGTCAAAATGCATCATGGGAGTCGGGCAGAAATGCATATTCATGACATTTTCACTGAAGGTATACAAAGAACCAATTAGAAATCACAAATAAAGTCAGAAGGATACTATGAATTTATTAAGGTTCGAAAATATCAGTAACAAGCAATTTTCACCACACTTGAGGTGATGCTATCTTACTATGAATGAAGTTTTTTCTAATCTGGAAATCGAGGGCACTGTTCAAATAACCATTTTGTCGGATTCAAGAAATACACTGTCAGTTGAGAACTTGAGAAACAAAAAAAGTAAATATATCCATACTAACTGAAATACGATACACTGCAACTTATAGCAAGCATCGAGTTATGACAATTGTCACTAAACTCATTGTCAACACCGAGGTTTAAACCATACCTGGTCCTTCATCACGCATCGTGCCAAGAGTACCAGCAGGCATTATTACACCACCAGAACTTTCATCTGTTGGGGAAAAAAAAAAATTAAAAACGACAAAAAAAAAATACATTACAGCAAATAACACATTCACCTTATTTGTATAAGTTTAACATATTGGTTAAACTTCAAATGGAAATTCATCTGTGTTGGTAAACCATATATAGTATTCAGTTTAACTTTTGTTCCAATCACAACTTGGAAATAGTGAGTAAATCTGTTAACAAAGACTGAAGTGTGCAGTCAAAAATTTCACGTAAAATTTTCAAAGTTGTGTTTGGAACAAAAGTTAAATTGAATACTACATGTATATTGTGTTAAACAGCGAGGGGGAAATGTTGTCTTATTGTAATACATTCAATATGTACAAATACAATACTCACTTGGTCTGTAAATAATTTTATTCCTGAGTAGCTGCCATTGTCCAGTGATTTGCGTACTGTCAACATCTGCGACTCGGTTGTTGTCAAACAGTTCCAAATATGTTGTTAACTTATCCAGATAACTGAACACTCTGCTTGGTTCTGTTACACTTAGTGAGGTCAATAATTTGACTAGAGGACTGAATTGTAACGGGAATTGCTCAGTCATGAAAGTCAGCAACATTGCCATACCACTGTCCTGTCCCTACAAGATGTGTCGAAAAAGATTTCAAATGTCTAAATTTCTTAACAGTATATATAAAATGATTTTCTGAAATGCACTGTGTTGTGTTGTGCTGTGCTGTACTGTGTTGCAATGCAATGTATTATAATATGCTGTACTGTACTGTATTGCAATGTGCTGCATTATGCCATAGTGTAATATGCTTTCCTGTAATGTTATTTGCTGTGCTGTACCACACTGCACTGTACTGTACTGTACTGAGCTGTGTTGTATTGTAAATATGTTCTGTTTCGTACTGTACAGAACCCTGTACATAAACACTTACACTCTTTGGAAAGTCCAATTCAAACAATCAACACAAAGTGTGGGTATCTGATAACAGGAGGTCGTAAAATACAATGCCAATATGTAGAGTGAAGTTGACCTTCTTCATAGAAACACTAGTAGTTTTATAAACAATTTATTTTACTATCAGATACTACACTTGGTTTTGATTGTTTGAATGAGTGTAATTGTTTATATACAGGGGTCTTATCAATTGAGTTTATCTTGAAAATCACAGTTGTGTCTATTCCTTTCACGCTGGTCATGTGACTTTCATTGTAAATAAAGCCGATCGACTGATGCATCATAACTTGTGTACTTCAAGGACAGACCTAATACAACTTACAAATTTCCAGAAGTCTTCGCATATGTGTTCTTTCTTTAAAATTTTACATGCTGACAGCAAGACAAACTGAAAGAGATATTAATCACATCATTACAAAGAAATAAACATTCTTGTAGTCTTGGTAACGGTAGCAGTAACTGTATGAATGTGAATAACAAACCAAAAGGTGCTATGACAGTATAGTTGCTGTTAAAAGTCAATCGGATCACGCCAATCTGTTTGCAATTTTCACAACAATATTTGCATTGGACATACTCTGGTAATCATGCTTCAGTTTTCTGCAGAAGTGTAAATCAGGGATGTTTTTCATATTGTTCAGACATCCAGGAAAGCAGCAGTGCTCTATGATTAACCATGTAACCTATACTATGTATACCCCAAGGTACACACAGACAGGAAGTAGAGTGTCACCATGACAAATTTTGGAAAGGCCTATTGCCATAACATGTTGATACAACAGTGATAAGCTATTGAATGGACATTGCTTTATTTATAGTCTCAGTACGGCAGCTCTCTGAAAGCTAGTTCCATAATCTTGCAGTGTACTGTTTTGGGACTTCCAATGTTTACACTATCTTGATCACAGGGTGATTAGAATTGCATAACAGAGGAACTGCTATCACCCACTTGTGTAATCTACCACATTGAAGAACAGTAGATTTAGTTTATGACTATATTAGTATTAAGTCGAAGTCTGGATAACCAGTGTTGTAGTACAGTGGCATTAAAATGAAACACTAGCTGTACTACCTCAATTTGTACATACTCATATCAAAATTGCCTTGTTTGACCTTGTTTTAATAAATGGTAGTGGGGTATGGTACAATGGATCATTCTACAAGCATCAGTCTGTGAAATTTGTTTACATAAGTCTGTCTGACCATGTGTCTGTCAGTCTGTCTGTCTGTCCATCCATTTGTCTCGCCACGCATTTGTCAATTCATCCATCCATCTATCTGTTCATCCATCCAGCTAAATACAGACATTATAGGAATATATTTCAGTAAAAGTGTATTACCTTAAGGTCTCCAAGCGTGTCTTCATGAAATTCAGACATAACCAAAGACAGCAAACTATAGACTAAAGTGTAATATGTGACTGCTACAGTCTGTATGAACGAAAAATAACAACAAAGTTAGTTACGTATGTATACATGCTTCTTAATCAACTGAATGGATGAATGGATGATTTGTCCTCCCTATCTATAGCACCACTATTAAAACTTCATATGTATGAGAGGAGATGAGAATTACAACACAAAGTGACAAAACACACCTTTAGTAGTCAGCTGTAACTATGGAATTTCGCCATTCTGATGAGGATCATGTACCAAGACAGATCAACCACTTATTAAAATAAACAGCTGCTTGTATGTTATAACCTTTATATTTTAATTTAGAAAAAAGCAGGCTTACAGAATGCAAAAATCAACACACACTCTAGCCTTCTCATACCAAAATGTTACAGTTAATAGTCTGTGACAACAAACATCCTTCTATGTCCAAACGTAGTAAACTTTCAACAGAGTATAATCATACTATACTGTACTATATACTGTGGTTTTATGTTTCCAGGCAAGGGATATAGTTTAGCAAAAGTTTTGTCCAAGAAAATAAGTCCTGCTGTCATACGTTATATTTTGTCATATTCCTATATTCAGCTTCTGTGAAAGTTGTCAACAAGGTTAGCCCAATGGTGTAGCAGCTAGACTATGTAAAGATGAATAATTAGGAAATTCTATAACTCTGACTTACAGAATCCGTAGTAAATGGGGGTACATCTAACATCAAAGCAAGATATTCAAATACTTGTAGCTGTAAGGCTTGTTGTCCTAGTTTTCGGACTGCATGGCTGGAGTCGTCACTCAGAGCTAAAGATCGGAGTACAGCCCAGCTGAGTAGTATCGGACCATGGTGATGATTTAGGTTGTTTAAGGATAACATCAACTTGTCAATTTCCTGTACAGACAACAAAATACATGTCAGTTTCTAGTTTTGAATATACAAGTACAGGCTATGAGGTTACGTCATATGATTAAGGTTGGTCAAGATAACATCGAACTTGTCAATCTCCTGAATAGAGAACAAAATATGTGTCAGTTTCTAGTTTTAAGTATACAAGACTATGGGGTTACATCATGATTCATCCAGGACTCTACAGTCAGAGTATGGTGGATCATCCATACATACATATTTATGGTACATGAACCAATTTGAGAAATTTTATCTTAGGTTTGTTACAGTCCCTAAATTGATAAGAAGTAAACAATATATGAGGTGC
The DNA here is from genome assembly GCF_964340395.1 of Glandiceps talaboti. NCBI lineage: Eukaryota > Metazoa > Hemichordata > Enteropneusta > Spengelidae > Glandiceps > Glandiceps talaboti. The sequence continues at coordinate 14,933,602 of NC_135558.1, read as the reverse complement.
AATGAGAGTGCTGGTTGTATTTCCTACTAATACCACACCTCCCCATTGTAGTGATGACTTGACGGTTTTCATTATATCACTGCATCCTCATCCCTTATTTTCACATATATACCTGCACTGACATTCAAACCATTTCGACTCAATGATCAGTTGTCAGGGGCAACATGGCATTTAATGATTGATATGTTATCCCATCAAGCAACTAAGGCCGAGCACAACAGTACATCTGCTCTGCAATGCTTTGTTTTGTTTATTTCATTTTATGTGACCTACAGAGAGGTCAAAGATCGTATATCATTTTTCAGACGTAAACAGTGTGTACATTTTATGTTGTATTTATTGTATCTATATTTTAATATGTGTTTAATGTATGGATCCACGTCACTATAATTTCTCTACGTGAGATAATAAAAGTTTTCTTGTATCTTGTATCTTGACAAGCTGTGTTTTCCATTATGTATCTTCAAAACAAGTCAGTGAAACATTTTAAATTTATCAAAATTATTTTTTTTAATTTACATACTACATTTGTATTATAAAGACATAAACTATGACAAAATTGTTAAGGGTTGGCATGGAAACATATACATGTAGGAAAGATTGGATAATTAGAACCACAAAGTTTCATTTGTTTTGCCAAACTTTGTAGAAGCAGTCTGGTCTGTTGTAATTTGAAAACAGGTCAGATAAGATTAATATTAAATATCTTTGCCTTCATTTTTATTTTGAGGGTGAAACATTTTAGGGGTCATCACATGTCAAATTTTTGTATCATTTCATTAAATTCTTTAATTTACATACTATTATAAAGACACAAACTATGACAAAATTGTTAAGGGTTGGCACGGAAACATATACATGTAGGAAAGCTTGGATAATCGGAACCGCAAAGTTTCATTTGCAAACATTGTAGAAGCAGTCTGGTCTGTTGTAATTTGAGCTTACCATAAATTTTGCCATATTTTTCACAAGTACATTTTCAGGAACACTGAAAAGAAGAAGAAGATATAATACATATTAAACTTTACATAGAGAATTGGAAATGTAAGGGGGTGGGGAGGGGAGGGGAGGGGAGGGGAGGGGGGCTAATAGAATCACAAAGCAATGATGAGATAGGACAAACGAATATAAATTGTGAAAATAACTACATGTCTATTTACATTAGCGTTGAAATCAACAGGCCTTTGCAAAATATGCCATGATGGTGCGCTACACGTACTTCCTGTCTGTGTCACAGTGTGTGTACCTTGGGGGTATACATGGTATAGGTTACTTGGTTAATCAGAGAGCACTGCTGCTTTCCTCAATGTCTGAACAATACGAAAAACATCTCTGTTTACACTTCTACAGAATACCAAGGGACAAAGCTCTCAAGAAACGGTACTATGAGGTGATGATACCCCAACTTGTGTGAGGGCGATGTATCCTCAATTTCCTGTTTGCAGTATGCAATGCCCTATACATAGACCACCCCCCCCCCTTCCATGCTGTGTGTGCTAAACTGATCTGCAAGCCAGTCATTCATTCAAGTTATTGCATCAATGACACGATTACAAAGCACTATTTCTACTGCAAATACACTCTGTTTTGACTATAGTTACTCAAAATAACACATATTAGTAATTTTTGGTGAATTATTTGGAACAAATTCAGACAAAATATCTGCAAGATACGGACATGTTGATAAGTTTGAAATATGTAGTCTACCTGTTTGGTCTGTTATGTATCCAGTATAGATCCATCCCTTCAACTATCACCATAGAACAGAGAAACCTGTCAAGATATTAAAAATAACAAATATTGCAACAACAACAAAAATTGATAGTTGTGAAAACAAATATGTGTTTAGTAAAAAAAAAAAGAAAAAGTAAATCAGTATGTGACTCTAGCCAATCAGTATACATCTTTTCCATGTGACTCTAGCCAATCAGCATACCACTTCCACGTGACTCTAGCCAATCAATACACTCCTTTGCATTTGAGTCTTACCCAAGTCTGTTCATGAGTTCCTCAGTAGTTCGGTCCCCATCAAATAAATGCCTGTTTGGTTGTCGGGTACCAAAATCTTGTCTCTGTAAACACAACACAAGGTGTCAGTCAAAAAGTGTCTTAATATTCCATTACCTTACTGAACAGCATTACATCACAGCAGCCATTCACATATAGTCCTGGATATTAATGACAGATTTCAAACATTTTTAATTTTCTAAATATTTGTGACAATTTTATGAATACTTTAAATCTTTTGTGTGGCATACAACATGTGTACTTTTTAAGATGGCAGGGTTACTGCACTTAGTCACATGCAATATACAGCGCAGGTTGTATGCTCCAAAGACAGTTCAGGAAGTATAAGGGTTGTACCACTATAGGTCTGTGCCAAGGGGTAAATGATTGTTCAGGACTTTGAAAAAAACTAAACTTTAATTGTGGGTAGGTGATATCTAAAAATAATATATAGTAATGTATATAATACTATAACGCTTTCCCACTCTGTGCTCAAAGTGCTACAATTATTACCTGTGGCATGGATCAATAGCAGAACAACGGCCCTTTATACTTCCTCAACTCCCTGGGGAGTGTACAATTCATTGCAGCCTTTATACACGCATAGGATCAAAACAGTCACATTGCAAACTGTATTCTACCAAGTCCCCAATTATACAGCTGGGTTGACCGAGGCGTAATCAAGGTTCAAATCTTGCCCAAGGACTTCACGTTAGTCATTCAGCAACAAACGGCCGCAACAGTGGGCTCGAATACACTATAGTGGTTTCCCTGTTGTGTGATTCTAATCACACTGTGATCGAGATAGTGTAAAAATTTGCATCAGCGTTCATTTACCTGGAATAATCTGAGTATCTCCATCAGTTTGTTGGGTTGTAGTTCAAAGTATCGGTAGTAAAGTAACAAACACTCCATCAATTCACACTACAATCATGAAAAAGAAAGATAAGTTGATCACAATATAATGTCACAAATGAGTTCAAATCTATGTTTTTTTTAAAGCCCGCTTAGATACACAAATCTTCAGATTCAAATTTTTGATGCTACAGTTTGAAAAAAAAAAAAGTTGAAAATAAGATCTCGTTGCAGATCTTGGGAGATACATGTATGCAAATATACCTAGCAACAACGGTTGTCAAACATGTGATCACGGTCATGATACCAGACAAGCTTTCGCCGTGGCTATGTTGCAAAGTGTTTTGACACTTTCAACTTGACCACCTCTCACGTGGCTGCTATGGATGCAATGGCTCACACGGGATCTTGTGATACATGCCACAAGACGAAAAATGGCTTATTAAACTGCTTGAAACTATAGTTTCCTTTGATAAATGCCACCTCTGGTGCAAAACTAGTCAGAATATCTATTTGTAAGAACTATAAATTTCCTTGAAAAAGCTGGCTGTGGTGCAAATCTTATTGAAACGAAAATGATAAATTACTGCAAAATACGCAGGTGAATGGCTTCATACAGATCATGAATGTGTTGACATGATCAACCAAATAAAGATGAAAATGAAGTAACTCAGGGTTACAACTTGAATCATTCATTCCACTTATCTAGGTTCTCAATCTTTTATATGTATTTTATATATGGAGCACGCCCCCACATGGTCATAAAAGTACAATTATTCTATAACTTATTGACCAATCAGAAGGCTCCTTTTGCACCAGTACTAACCAATAATTTTTTTCTTGGTATGCTGTGACTTCACATACATTACATCAATTCAAGAAAAATGAAATATACTTTTCAAAGTATATATTAACAAACCTGTTCTCTCAGACCCTGCAAACCCCAACTGAATGACTGCCGTTCATTCTACAGGTCAAAAACAAAATGGATAGCTTTATACTGGTGTAATAGATAAAACTCTGCTATGCCTCCCCTACTTAGACTATAATTAAACCAACATCCATTCAATAGCTTATCACTGCTGTATCAACATGTTGGGACAATAGTTTTACTTTGTGTCTATCTTAGTAAGCCAAAACTCTGAGAGTAATTAATATATATATAATGGCAAGTACACTGTAGATGGAGGGGACCAAGATTGACAGAGACTAAATCGGTAATGATTTGTATCTCAAAGCAGTAAACTCTTTACACTGTTGAAGTTAACAAGTTGGTGTAGAGCAAAAAACCCAGACTGATCTCAAATCAAAACGATGGCAAATATTACTTAAATAACACTTAATATTATTATAATAATAAAATAATAATAATAACATATTTTATTCAGGGTAGCTCAAATAAGTGTGACAGTACTAAAGTAACTGAAACACCTCTTTCCATTGAGGCATCACTACACTGACAATCATACAAAATGATAAAAGTAGAAAAAAAATGAAACTCAATACACAAAGCGACGAGGGATACGAACAGAAAGCTACAAAATTGATGTACAGTGACAAGTGAAACTGACAGACAAAACAAATCTATCAAAAATTATAAATGTTGAACGGCAAAAATGCAAACTAAGTTATTTAACATTAGAGGAACAAGACAATAACTTACCATCAATTGTCCGTTTGTTTCTGTTGTTGGTGCAATTGAAGTGAATCTGTCATCATACTGTTCTAGTATGCTAGTTATCAACTTGTCATCCGGAAGAACGTCTTCCATACTTTCACAATATTGATGCTATGGTGACAACAAAATACATACATGTACAAAGTTAGTGAATTATAACATTTCAGCACACACATCGTCGCGTCAGTGCAGTAAGATCGTATCTGCCTAGTATACAATTGCATAGCAGATACAACCTTACTGATGCAGCGACATGTCAATTGGGAAAGTACTGCAAACCTAAGATATTTTCGATATTAGAAAATTTTGCTATTTTATCGTCTTCAGCTAGTTGTCAAAGACTAATTTTTTACTTAATTACCGGACTGGTACATTGTGTTTTTTAATGTACAAGAAGGCATTTTAGTAACTATTTATTTTTGCCTCTTTGTTTTCCAGTGAAATAAGTGAAAATAAGTCTACCACTTAGTGAAAATGTCCAGGTTTAGAATAACGTGATATCCACATCCACATTACCACCCTTGTTTATCAATTCATATAATTTGCTTTGAGATAGTATTAAAAGGGTATGCACTGCAACTCCAGGAATACGGCATTTTATGTCTCGTTGCAGATATTGCGAGATATGCAAATACGCCTAGCAACAATGGTTGTCAAACATGTGATCATGGTCAAGCTTTCACCATGGCCATGTGTGATGATGTTGAGAACAACAGTGTTGCTAAGCACTTGACACTTTCAGCTTGACCACCCTCAAGCGGTTGCTATGGGTGGAATGGCTCACGCACGATCTTGTGAGATCTGCCATGCTGTGAGACAAAAATCGACTTATTAAAGGTATTTTCATGAACTTTGAGTTCTGGAGATTAACTCTATGATTCAACATTACATAATTGCAATTGCCAAAACACACCAAAATGAAACTGTTACCACCTTTGTTAAAAAGCAGTTACCCAGTGTTGCCTTATGGAGGTATACATACTGTATATATATATGCATTAGATGAACAACATAATATTCATGTCACATGAATACTTATTACCTTCAAATATATATTCATGAATATTCATTGTTCACCTAATACATGTCTTTGTTTATGCAAATAAATTTATTTCCTGGAGAGATAGAATTTTAATTATTCCACATCTTGATAGGTAAGTAAGTAAGGATAAACACTGGTTTATTTCTGCTTGGAGAAAAGTTAAATAATCATAACTAACAGGAAACTTGTGACCACCATCTTGAAAAGTGCATTGTGGGAAATATATAATCAGAAACAAATTTGTAGTCTGCTGCTGATTATTACCACACGTGCAATGTTAAACTAGGATTCAGTCTCTATCCAGTTACTAAATCCGGTCTTCCAGCATTTTCAAAAAAAGAACATGAAAAAGAAGAGAAAGAACTTACTTTATATGGATGTTTCTCATCTTGCCAAAAACAAAGGATGTGTTTAATACAATGTAGCAAAGCTATCCTTTCAGTAAAATAATACTCGGACACCTGGAATAGAGATATATAACAGGAACTAAATTGATAAAAAGACGTGTGATGTATTGGATCAAAGCAGAGAGTTCCAGTTCTAGTTTTGGAAAAACATTTAGGTGTAAAAAAACAGCTGTCTAGCACTAACAGAGCCATAGAAAAAAACTGGTCCTAAACAAATGAGAGATTCTATGCAATTTAAAGTCTGGATGCCAACAGACCATGTCTGGTCTAAGTCCCCAATCAGCACAAAAAGTTGTTCCTCCAATCAGTGAACCCCAACTGCTATAGTGACATAAACAGTGTATAAATAAGTAGCATTTTTAGGTGACTTTAGGTTACATAACTGCCCCGATAAACACTAACTTTATGAGGGGCTGTGTTATTGGTTAGAATTTTGTGATTGATTAACAAAGACATGATGTTAATGACTGTGTGGGTGGCTGTAGATGAACTTTATGCATCTCAGGACTTCTAGGGTAACGACTTTGACTATGTTGTGAGTGGAGGACTGGTGTAAATTGTAATGATACTGTATAGGAACAAGACTACAATCCTTATGGCTATAAGATAGGTAACACACAGACCACGGACTGAACCATGACCTTAAGCTTCGAGAGGAAGTCTATGCTTTCTCTATAGTTCTACAGAATAGAAAATTTGATATGTTCACCTTATAGACTTAGGCACTATTGTCAAAGCATAGCTTTATTGATCAATACAATTAGAACATTACATTTAAACAAAATATGTAGCAAACACCCTATAGCTGACAAGTTTTGTTAGTTGCAACTCTTTCTCAAATGCCAGCTTGTACCTAGTAGTCTTCACTTTCAAAACTGGTCCACCAGGGACTATAACTGGAAGGTTCTGATGAGAGTGGTGGTGGGCATTTAGATGGACCTTGTGGGGTGCTGGTTTCTTATGTGGATTTTGAATTTCTCACAAGATTGAATGTCAACAGATAACTTATAATATTATCTATCTACACAATCAATGATTAGTCAGATTTGTATGGAATGTCTACGACAACCTTGCGCTAGCTCCCTAACAGTTCTGAGAAGAAAAAAATCCCAGGAAATTTCTCTAAACACATCGCAAGAATGCTTAGTGTATTAAATTAAAATTTGAAACTGAATAATCTGTTCTGATTTTGCCGAATTACATTTGACAATCTCTCACATAATTTTCAGCATTTACATATTATGGAACTCAGATCTGTATGTATTACATTATCAGATACATTGCCATACCAGTGTGCCCTCTAAGCCAATTTGACGCACCATTGACTCACATAATTTCTAGTGCTGCAAACAAATTTGGTGTTCCCCTATATCTTACGATGTGGTGACTTGCAAGAAATCCCACTTTTTCTCATTTTGACTCATGACAACAACATTTGGCTATCGTTAGAGGGCACACTGTTGTTTACATAAAAGTATGGTATTTCATTATTTCATTCACAGATTTAACACTAAATGATCATCCTTACCTTAATTATCAAAGCCTGTGAATTTCTGTCATCAGTGATTATTGCCTAGTTACAAAATAGATACATCAAACAATATCGTTACTTCAAATGCTCATTGCTGTCACAAAAATATATTCTTATGTTCCAATAAGTTATTTATACATTTAGAGCCAAAAAAATTCCAGAACTTTGCAGGAGCTTTTTATCAGTTTTCAAGGAGTATTCAAATAATTTTCCAAGAGTGTTTACCAGTGAAATGCATGAAAAACATGTTGCAAACATTTTTTTCCCCTGAAGAATCAACACTTTACGACAGTAATATCAATCATAAAGCCATCAATTTTCTGGGAACTGGTCACATTTTTCCAGGACTGTGCAGTAGTTTTCAGGACTTCTTTGAAATTCCAGGAGTTTCCAGGAGTGTATGAACACTGTTTCCTATAAAGTTTGGCATATTTTTGTGAAAATGACAAAAATGACACCCTTCTGCATGAAGTTTGACTCTTTGAATACTAGTCACTGTACTTGGTTTACCTGTAACTGTTTACTGGTGCCTTTAAATGCTGTCTTCAAGAAACTCTGAAGTAATTCATGACTCTGCCATTCATCCAATCCCTGTAAGAACATAAGGAAGACATATAGTTATTTGCACTAATGACAAACTTTGTTAACCTGCATTGCAAATGAGCATGTAAGCAGTATTTTTGCTAAGACTGGGGAAACCTAGTAACAGAAAGGGAGAAAGGAGGTAAAAATGGAATTATTTCCCCGTAGAGTCTATGTTAATTTTGTTTGGAAACCCACATAAAATGATATGGGAACACTGGTAGATTTTACCTACTTACTGCCCTTAACAAAAACAATGGTAAGCATTCTGTGAACACATGATTATTTTAATCCAGTTAATTTTTTACAAATTTTGCTATTCTGTATAAACGTATATGTAACAGCATACATATACATGTATGTAATAACTAGTGCTAGTATGCACTGTTTTCTGCACTCTCTCACTCACTTACTCACTCACTTTGATGGCAAAAGTATGGCTACAAACACTAGGGCTCGAAATGAGGGCATTTTACTTGTCCACAACAAGTGATTTGAAGCACTGGGCAAGTGATTTTAGGAAGTACTTGTCCCAATGGACAAGTAGAATTTCTCATGGTTTCAATTTCAAAACCTCTGCTTACTCATTCTGATTTAAGTGAAATATTCCTGTATCTGCAGAAACTTTCAAAGTGATATATTAACATATAAATAGATGAACACATTTAAATGATTATTCAGTCTAGATTTCCTGAGTTTACTCAAACTGGAAGTAATGTTATGGCAACTCGCTTGGTGACAAAAAATCTTATCAAAACATCTCAATAAAATTTACAAAAACAATATTTACTTTGTGGACAAGTACTTTCTCATTTGGACAAGTCTTTTTTTTTTTTAATTTCTACTTGGTCCAGTGGCCAAGAAAATATTTGTCATTATTTCAAGCCCTGAACACTGTAAATATCCCTTGAGTACATACATCACACTGGTACTCATGTCATGGGGCTCTGATACATGTATACAAATACCCAAAAGATTCTTACCAAAAACTTGCTAAGTTTGAGAACAAATTCTTGCAATGTCTTTCCAATGGTCTTGTCATTTTTCAGTTTGGTAGCTGATGCAGTTCTGTTGAAATAAAGAAAATAAAGAAAACAACACATACATAAAATGTTCCTTCTCAAATTTACAACTTCAAGAACACTATTTCTTGAGAAATAAAAAAAATATTGGCTGTGATGTAATTGTTGATTTTCCAGTTCCAAAATCCACTGCTTGAGACAACAACATCAATTATGTTATTTCCTTTAGGCATATTTTCCCTTTATTGCATTTTGAAAAAAAAAATTGTGTGAAATCATGAAAAGGCATGTCGACCTCTTTAATTGTGGGTGATTTCATAGAACAAAGACTAATGTAATTATAAAGAAGGATTTTATTGCAAATACAGGGTATGGTCAGGTGACAACCCCTACCCTACCCCACCCCCAAGTAGCACACGTGCAAAACCCCACTTGCATGTAGAGAAGACATGGAGAAGTATGGGGAGAAGTGCAATGCAGCTTGGAACCAGTAACAGGTCAATTAGCAGCCTATATCTAATATTAAGTTTCTCTCTAGGCCTTTCTAAAAACAAAGCGGGTTCCATCCTATTGTTGTCTCGAAAACAAAAGAATAAACATAATAATAGAGCTGTTGTGATGCAAATCTCACATAACTCTCTTTATCATAATTTACTGCTTACACAATACTAACCTTGGCTGTTTGTAGAATTTCAGTCCATTGAGGAGTTTGATCTGATTTGCCTTTAAGACGTCCAAGATCTGTTCCTGTGAAATTGATGGATATGTTACATTTACATGTATGCAAATGTTTATGACCAAAACAGTTAGAGTATTTCTCTGATAGCGCACCAGCCTCTGTACTATTTGATCATACATACATGCGTACGTATGTCCATATATACATACATGCATGCACCCACGTACACATTCAAACATATACATACATACATACATACATACATACATACATACATACATACATACATACATACATACATACATATCACCAACGATCACAGTGTATCAGATATGTCTATTACAGGAATTTATAAGGTTTCTGGCGATGAGAAACTATTGAGGTTGAAGGAAGAGGAATCATTTTCCTTCTCAGAACGCTGGAACCCCTTGGAATTAATAAATTATTCACATCACTCCTAGTCTAATCACACTTATTTTATATTCCAAGTGTGTTATATTGGGTTCTATTTGGTGTGTACGAATTTTAGAACTTTTCACATGTATAACCGTTAATCATGCACAGATATATTCAGGTGTTTACCTAATAGGTCTTGCCCTTGAATACCATGAAAAAGAATTTTTATTCGAAACGTCAGATTACATCTATTTATTCTGACTGTCTCACAAGTTCCTTATGCATTTCTTTCTACATACATACATACATACATACATACATACATACATACATACACACACACATACATACATACATACATACATACATACATAAATACATACATACATACATACATAAACATACACATACACATGATATACATACATACATACATGATACATACATACATACATACATACATACATACATACATACATACATACATACATACATACATACATACATACATACATACACACACACGTACATATGTATATGTTATTTGCCAAATACCGTTCCATATCTTGCTGCGAGAGGTAATTTTTCCGGTAATAACGGAGAGCCGGAGGCGAGCCGTTATACCGGAAAAATTAACTCGAGCAGCAAGATGTGGAACAGTATTTGGCAAATAACATACTTATACGTCACCTGCGACGAAGAATTAATTTTTGAATGTCTAAAAGTGCTGTTTCATTTTAAATAAAATCACTTCCGCGTTATACTGTTGAGCGTAGTATCATGCACCACTCCGATAACTGCAATGCGGTTGTTTACACGTCAGCCTTAACTTTATCATCCAATCAGAGTGCGCGTTTGCTCAGTAGTATGACGTATTGTTTACTATTTGCATATCACTCAGCGATATAATTCAAACTTATAACCATCAGCTGAAAAATGAGTGCGTCTTTGTTTTGCGTACTGTATTCCATTAAACGTACAAAAATGTTCGTGATATGCTTTCTTGTTCTAGTTAGGCAAAAACTGCACCCTCTGTGGTGGTAATTTTCATATCCTCCATAAATTTAGGAATTCATGTTTACGATCGCGTGACAACCGTGCGTTCGCCATCACTGGACTTTCACGGTTGTGTGTGAATTTTTTGACTATTTCCCTGTGACATGAAAAGTACAGTTCAAAGACTTGTTACAATGTATACAACGGTGATATTTTGTTCGATTGACAACAAATTTGGCATTGGAAATGCTGGTTATAGCTCGATCTCTAGTTGTCTGCTAGATTTGTTTACAAGGGGACGTGCAGTAATCACGTGATACAACAAGCAAAAATACGGCTGTTGGTGAAAAATACGCCTGTGTATCTGCAGGGCTCTCGACCAATCAGAATGCGAGATTGGTGACAGGTGACGTATAAATACATATATACATACATACATACATACATACATACATACATACATACATACATACATACATACATACATGCATTGCACTGCCTAACTATTTGACTTTCTAACAGCAGAAAAAACAAATTGAAATAAAACAGAGGAGGATGTACTTGTAAAATAATCATGGCAATTGATGGTACAAGTACACCCATAATAGTCTAGTTCCTATACAGTATTGCTACGATTTACACCTTCACTCGCATGGTTTAATAGTATAAGCACAGACATATCAGAGGGAAATTCTCTAATGTCTGCACCATAAGAGAGGCAGTCTTTTATCTGCCAAAGAACTTAGGAGGCCGAAAAGAACAGGAAGTTAATACACTCACCTCTGACCTCAGAGCAGATCGACCACTTATAACCTGCAATAGTTCATGATTGGACCTGGAAATGTGAAAAACAGTACTCAATTCAGAGCCTCCTTGAACTAAGTCTAGGGGTGGGGGTGTGGGTTAAATCATGGATGTGTTTGGGAAATACATCCTCCATGGATAAATGAAAAAGTCAGGGGTGGTTGGAGGTTAACAATAACAGTGACTTTTTATTTTAACGACAAGTCATATGGATGCATTCAGTACCGAGTACAACGACTGGGAATTACTGGTTACTTCACCGACATTTTGTACTCTGGAAACTAAAACGCCAGTGAACTAACTAGTAGTCTAGGTCCTATACGGTATCTTTACGTTGGCATCTACACAGTAGTTTAACTAACTAGTAATTCACGGTAACTGTAGTCAGATGCATCATCCATGTGACTTTAATGTGTAGTTAAACGGACATTAATCAATGGTTTTATATAGACCATATGTGCTGTAGACAGCCCCCTGCCCCTCCCCACCTCCAAGTTAATTGCATTAATTTTTCTTTCTCATAAAATGAACTTTAACAGTGAATGTTAGTTCCGACAAGAACATCCCGGTCTGCTGCAACATCGAGTCTACGGAATCATGATGTATCGAGACAATGTTGTTGTTGCGATCACTAATACTTGACAATAGTTTTTATGGATGAATACTAGAACACGGTGGAAGGAAATTACAGCGATACGTTAACTTATCGATATCTTCATGTAGACGTTTCTACAACTTAATATGAATGCAGATTTACGTCATTTTAAGATAGTGAAGATCCACATGTCAAACTTACCCTATGATCGCCGCCATTTTGTCTTTTACCGCCGTTTCTCTACTTAGTCGTTGGTGGCGCTGTCTTCAAGTCGCTATTGGTGTCACGTTCTGCAAGTCTCTTCCTCCCCCCCCTCCCTGCCTCCGTACTTCTCTCTCCCCCGCACTCTTTCTCTCCCTCCCATCCTCCCCCTTTCTCTCCCTCTCCCTCTCCCTCTCCCTCCCTCCCTCCCTCCCTCTCTCTCTCTCTCTCTCTCTCTCTCTCTCTCTCTCTCTCTCTCTCTCTCTCTCTCTCTCTCTCTCTCTCTCTCTCTCTCTCTCTCTCTCTATCTCTCCCCCTCTCTCTCTCTCCACACACACACGCACGCACGAGCACCGCTAGCGACCATTTTAAAATAAAGAAAGAAATAAACTTTCAAAAACTTTGTCCTCTTCCTGTGTTTTCTCACTTTGTACTAACTGAACATAAACATCTCTACTGTGGTATCAGTTAAGGAGCATTCAGTAAAGATTACAAGGGGGTGGGATAGGGGAAATCAGAGTCGAGCTGTTGCGTAAAATGTGACCCTCCACTGATTCTGGCGTGCTTTGCCTCGACTTTCTTTCTCTAAAATACACTTTCCCCCCCCCCCCATAGGTAATTCAATACTGTTAAGGCTGTACGACCTCAAGAAGTAAGTTATCTTCCAAAAAAATGTTCAGTTGCACTTTAATATTGCAGCTTTAAATGGCTTTTCTATTGCCAATAATGGAATATGTTATATTTTTGCAATATAATTAACTTACACTATAAAGGCATCTTTTTGGGTATTGACAAGGCACGAATGTAACGCTCCAGGTAGTTATGTTTTCCACTGTTTTCCATATGGTCTCTATGTTTGGTTCTCCTCATCAGATATACAGCCAGATTGGAAGGCCAGTTTTATATTGTGTTGATGTCAGTTCCCACATCTACTATTTCTCGTGAGATTTCACAATTTTCGCGATTTTATTCGAATACGTTAAAAAAAGTTGAGGTTGCCGTCAGAAACCAGGTGGGGGGGGGGGTCGGGTAATAATAATGATAATAATAATAATAATAATAATAATGATATTAATAAATTATTTATTCCCAAAAATATATAGTAATTAAAAAGTACAAATACATTTGCCAGATAAATATGTATATTATAGCTAACAGGAAGGGGAAATGGAAATAGTTGTCTTGCACCTAATACGTACGTACGTACACACACACACACACACACACATACATACATACATACATACATACATACATACATACATACATACATACAGACATACATACATACATACATACATACATACATACATACATACATACATACATACATACATACATACATACACATAATGAATCGCATAATAATATTTATCATTCTTAACATTATACTGAAGACAAACTTGCAAAAATGAATTGATTAAAACACAACTTAACCATCACCAGCTTTCTAGTGCATTTATTATTTGTTCTGTTCTATACAGCTAACAAAGGATATATTGCTTGCACCGTATAAGTGAAACGTGTACTTAGTGGAAGACAATGATCACACACATTCCAAAATTAAGATATGTAACGTATGCCATTCTTTGGCTTTCAGATCGATGTCAGAAAACTCACAGAACGAGAAACTCATAACAAATCACTCGCTTTTTTGACCAATGTACAAAAGTTGCAAACAAACTGCAATGTTCGCAATCGAAGAAGGATTAGAAATATATTTATGGTGAAGTTAATTCTAGCCTAGCGATTTCGAGTCCCAGAAAAAAGGAAAGAAACATTGGATGTGGCATTAATTAAGTTTACCTGTGTTCAACTAACAAGAAATGAAAGTTACACAGAGGTAATCATGCATCGTACCAGTAAGATATGGTTGTTATATGTGTTGGTAAAATTGACGATAAAACGAATAACTTCTATAGACAATCGTCTATTAGAATGATAATTTCTTCACCATTTCTGGGCAAATGTACGATAACATGAGATGAAGCTCTTGCGTTATTACGGGGGCAGTCATGTGGACATTGTTGTCGGAGATATGAGACGAGACAAGATCCCAGATATCCAAGAATCTGACACCAATATCACCAAAGACCCGACGGATCATTCTGTTCATGTCATGAAATCTGTAGTTAGAGCTATGAACTTTCTGTACAATATCGGTGTTATCTCGTGGATGTGCTAATTTAATGATGACAATCGCTTCTGGGCATCGTTTAAATAGTCTGTGAACGGCATATTTCGCTCCAAAGATTCTATCCAAATAAGTTCTTGTTGTCCAGGAACCAAAATGGAAACAAAAATTCATTATAACCACAGGGGTCACAGAGGTGCAGTTTCTTATTCTATCTACGAAATCACCTTCAAAAAACATATTCTTAACATACTGGATAGGAGCACCACCCCTGAGCAGAAGGAAATGATCGTGTAATAACTTTGGCGGTAGGACGTGAAGAAATCTCAAACTTTTACTAACTTGACCTAAGGTTGAATCTCCGTACACATGTAATTCTTTTCCCAAAAGACACTTTTCCATGTCTTCGTTCTGCCATTGTTGGCTGCGACACATTAAAGGTACAAAGGTCAGGTTGTCCTTCCAATAACCACTGGACAGTGTAACAGGTAGGTCAGGTCCACATAATGGAAGTTTTAATGTTATCATATTAGAATCTGGGATGAAATATTAAAGGACAATGGTCAACAACTATTCATTAAAGTCATAGTAAATCGGCAGGTGACACATTTGCCGTATGTTGCTACTTCTTTTTTGAAAACTGTTCTCCGATTTTAGTTTGTGTGTATACTTCTCGAGTTCAATATCGATATTTATCATCCTGTAATCAAAACTTCAAATGAATAAATAAAGGTATACTCGGCCAACTTTCCTCAACATTTTACATTACATTTATATATTATAGTCAATCACAGCGTTCGTTTAAAGCAATACACATAACAGACATTACTTTTATTAGTCGTGTATGGGTATTAGAAAACTTATATTGTGAGCTGCAGCCATTTTTATTGTTCTTATTCGCCATTTTGAACAATCTTATCCGCCATTTTGAACATTGTTATCCGCCATTTTGAATATTCTTATCCGCCATTTTCTAATACTTGTGTTAGGAACAATTCAATCGATATGCTTACCTTTAATTGTAATAGTTATTGGATTTCCAATAGTAGACTTGTGGTGTTGTCTGTGCAAAAGAAATTCCATGAAATTAAATATTATTGAACTGCGTATTAAGTGTGATGGCTGTTTTCAGTATTTTCTCCCTTTTTGTGAAATTGGCACATTCAAACAAATAATGTACCATATTTAAACTGAACGCCTTCTATAAGGGGAGCCTCTGAGAATATTGAATCATTATGTGAACTGAATGATTTCATGGCACGCATAGGAACGAGGTCGATTGGCAGGGTGAACACATTGGGTAATTGTATATGTGATAAATTGTGTAGATTAGGGGTGTACTTTGTCAAAGAAATAAAGTTACTGATTGAAAAAAGATGGTCTCTCAGGACTTGAGACTGTAATGATGTTATTAGGATCTGTCTGTGTAAATATACATATAACACAAATAACAAACAAATAAAGAAAATAAAGAAAACATTAACATCGAGAAGGACAGAGCAGTCACATGCGTTAATATCAACAAATGTATGTAAATGAAAGGGGCTCGTCTTTCAATGTACTTGTCATACTATATTGTTTCGCAGGCTGGGTATTATGTTTTAACTTTACAGTAAGTAATGAGGGCTTTGGCCTATGACTGTGAGGGTGTCCGGATTCATCAAAACAAGGCACAATTACAACACGACCTATATTTTTGGCATAATGACAACACTTCATGTTGTAATATTAGATGGAAAGTAACCTATTCGTTTTCGATCGATTGAAAAAGAAAATGGCGTCCATCACATGGCTATATACGTACGTACGTATGTATGTATGTATGTATGTATGTATGTAGATTTAATCATCACAAATTCTGAGTCTGTCATCGATTCCATAGATGTCCATCATCCAACTCTTTCTGATCACAGTCCTGTCCATGCCAAAGTCAAACTACAGAAACCACCACTTCAGAAACGTCAAGTCATGTATCGCTCCATCTCGTCCATTGACACCGATGTTTTCTCCAGTAATATCATCACCATACCTGAATTTCATCAGCCTCCAAGTGACGTGCATTCAGCTATAGCCACCTACAACAAACATCTCTCCAGTCTTCTTGATCAACAAACACCCCTCAAGAAACGCATCGAAACCACTAGACCAAACACTAAATGGTACAGCACTGAAATACGCCAGGCAAAACAACAACGAAGGTCAGCAGAACGCAAATGGCGCACTACTAAACTGGAGGTACACCTGCAAATCTATAAAGATAAATGTCGTCATGTCAACACGCTAATTCGTCAAGCTAAATGTAACTATTACACCAACCTAATAAAAGACAATGAGGATAACCAGAGAACACTGTTCAGAGCCATCTCATCACTCTTCAATAAGCCAACTTCTCTACCAACCCATACTTCTATTCTCGATCTCACACAACGATTTAGCCAGTACTTCATCAAGAAAATCACCGACATACGTTACAACCTCAACTCGAATACATCAACCAGTCAACACAGCAACTTCGAAATCCAGAGTAAATCCAAATTATCGCAATTCAAGTCCGTCCGAACAGAAGATGTCATCAGGAAAATTATAATCAACTCGCCATCAAAATCATGCTGTCTGGACCCAATTCCAACGTCACTTCTCAAGAAATGCCTCGATCCTCTACTTCCATTTATTACAAAAACTGTCAACCTGTCTCTTCACACTGGCACAGTTCCACAGTTATTCAAGTCAGCAGTCGTCACTCCACTCCTCAAGAAACCTTCACTGGACCTCAACATTCTCAAGAATTACCGACCTGTTTCCAATCTGCCATTTCTTTCCAAAGTACTTGAGAAGATCTTCGCTGTTCAAATCAATGACTACCTCAAAGAAAACTCGCTCCAGCAACCACTTCAATCAGCATACAGGAAATTTCACAGTACAGAAACTGCCCTGAAAATACACAATGACATTTGTTTATCCGTGGACTCTGGCAATTATGTTCTACTCATTCTCCTCGATCTCTCCGCTGCATTCGATACTATTGATCACAAGATATTACTTCAGAGACTCTCTCATCTTGGTATCCATGATGTTGCACTCAAATGGTTCAACTCATACTTAATGCAAAGGGACCAATCTGTCAAAATCAACGATATCGTCAGTGAACAATCAGAACTCAGTTTTGGAGTGCCACAGGGCTCTGTCCTAGGTCCTCTTTTGTTCACTATCTACATTGCTCCATTAGGAAATTTAATTCACAAGCATGACCTTAACTTTCACCAGTATGCAGATGACCACGAACTGTATCTTTCATTTTCTCATCGTGACTCTCCTGTAGCCTTGTCCTCAGTCGAAACATGTATCCATGACATCAAGGAATGGATGACTCACAATAAACTCCAGCTCAATGATAATAAAACAGAAGTCCTTTTGATCCGCTCCAAATTCAACTGTGCACCTGCTCCACTCAACAGTGTCAACATTGGTTCTTCTTCCATCATACCCGTTTCATCTGCTCGCAATATCGGCATGATCTTTGATGACAATCACATGTTCAGTCAGCACATTACGTACACTTGTAAATCAATCTACAGCCATCTCCGCCGGATTGGATCCATACGACGCTACCTCACTAATGAAACAGGCCAAACATTAATACATGCAACTTTGACAGCCAAACTTGACTATTGTAATTCACTTCTCTATGGACTCCCAGACAACACAATAGGCCTGTTACAACGAGCTCAAAATATTGCAGCAAGAATAATCACACGCACCAGGAAATTTGCACTTATCACCCCAGTTCTCACCCATCTCCATTGGTTACCAGTTCGTCTCAGGATTGACTACAAAATTTTGCTGTTAACTTTCACAACCAGACTCCTGCGTACATCAGTGATCTGCTCCAGCCCTATATTCCAACTCGTACTCTCCGTTCATCCACCAAGAAACTTTTAACATCTACAACCTACAAAACCATCACATATGGTGGTCGTGCATTTTCATATGCTGCGCCTAAACTATGGAACGTACTACCACTCGACATCAGAGAATCTCCAAACTTGGAAACTTTCAAAAGAAAACTGAAAACGCACTTATTCTCCAAAGCATACAGTGTGGTTTAAGCCATTGAGCGTCATAGAGCAAAACAATGTTTTTGGATTTTGGCACTATATAAACTTTTCTGATTGATTGATTGATGTGACTTTGCCCTGTGGACGAAAATGGTGATTGATTTGATTTGTAACGTTCAAACGTTGAAGTCGTTCATCTTACGATGTAACATTATCTAAGTAACACTATAAATAATATGTACGAGTACTCACCAAATGCTCGGAATATGACTGACTCAGTGTTTGAGTGTAGACGTATTGCTAAAAATTTGTTTGATTCACTTTGAATACTGGAGAAAGCGGCTCCACTCCAA
Source organism: Glandiceps talaboti (assembly GCF_964340395.1). Taxonomy (NCBI): domain Eukaryota; kingdom Metazoa; phylum Hemichordata; class Enteropneusta; family Spengelidae; genus Glandiceps; species Glandiceps talaboti. Next base: position 14,914,265 of record NC_135558.1, on the reverse strand, counting down.
AAGTGGCCCTATCCCCTAAACGTCACCACGACTAATGAATTGGAATAATAATCAGACTTTGTAATCATACAAGTACAGTCAGGGCAGCTCGATACATAGTGGAAGGTTGCTTGAAGTGAAATACATGTAAATATAGATTTCCTATAGCGATGATCTTGACGATATTACAGGTACGTACATGCGGACAAAGAGAGTGATTATCACTGTACTGCAGCCTAACAAATCGAACATTTTACCATACATATACGCATATCTACGTACGACTAGAATCGAAATTTATGCATACAGAAAGGGTATGTGTTTGATATTTGGCTAGTGAGGCATTTGCTAAAGTTCCATCCATAAACACTTGTAAAAGATTAATCTATGAACGTGAGTTTGGTTGTGTTCATGGGCAAAACTTGTACAGTGAGTTTTCCCGAGTGGGGCCGCTTTCTCCTGATACCTACACTTGCACAACAACGACTGTTGAGGGCAGCCTTTAATGTCCATGGCAATCTTGTGTACAATGTACCAAAAATATGCCAATATCTTATTAAAACTTAATGCTATATCAATAAAATTTTCATTTTGCGCTTTGGTATCACAAATATGTGTACAAAATTATATTGCATTTGAAAGGTCCATTCTTGAGACATAGCCTAATTACTGAAAACAATTAATTACGTAAATTGCTCATTGATATTCATGGCGAATTTTACCAAAACTTAATCAGTTCTTGCCATTACTCAGTGGAACACTTGTGCCAAATTTCGTTTGAATTGAGCCAGCCGTTTTGGAGAAAACGATGACACAGACAGACAGACAGACAGACAGACAGACAGACAGACAGACAGACAGACAGACAGACATACATACATACATACATACATACATACATACATACATACATACACACATACATACATACACAGATACATACACACACACACACACACACACACACACACACACACACACACACACACACACATTTCAGTCCAAATTTTTCTCCTTCCTTACGGAAGGAAAAGATGACGTACCAATGCTTCAAACACAAACTTGAACATTGCTACCCGAAATTATCGACTGCCAACTTCAGTCTTGGCCAGGAGATTGACTCATTATTGAGAACATGTGAGTGTAATAAGGGATCATAGTACTAGTACTTGGATGTTTTAACGCCCTCCTTCTCTGTTTAGAGATGGTTGGTTTGCCCGGATGTAAATGGCTTTCCTTACTCCTCGCTCAAAATGTTTGGTTTCTGTATCAAGGATGTTCACTTCAATGTTAACAGAATGTCCTGCCGATTGATAGTATACACTGGGAAACTTCCGATATGCTAAGCTCAAGGACGTCGTTCTCTAAGATCTTGTTTAAGTGATCTTTCAGTCTCTCCGAATTTAAGATTCTTTACAAGATCCTGTATTGGTCTGACCCTGGTAGGGAATTTGATAGATGACTGCGCTCACATTTTTCCTGTCAGTCTTGTCTTTTGGGGATATCATTGATGAATAATTGCCTAGGAGTTCCTGTATGCTTGATGTAGAGGAGGATCTCATTTGAAGTGAAGGTTCTTTTTAACACTTCAGAAGTGTCCTTGATGTAGGGGGAACCACTGATCCCCTGGCTAGGCTGTTCCTTTTTTACTGGTTGATGGCTTTGGATGTTGTGACTGCTACACTGTGGATTTACCTATCGCCAACCTCGGGTATCTATCTATCTATCTATCTATCTCTATATATCTATCTATCTATCTATCTATCTACCTACCTACCTACCTACCTACCTACCTACCCACCCACCCACCCACCCACCCACCCACCCACACCTTCCCAAGAAATTTGTGATAAGTTGGGCTATCGCACAACATATCTTGACACATCTGTTCCATTTACATCCGCGCATACCAACCACCTCTAAACAGAGACGATCCTACCGTTACAAACGTCCAGGCACACATGACTCCTTATTAATCTCATGTGTCTATGAGGTCATTTCACGTGTTCTGAATAATGGTTTGTGATTGGATCAAAAGCTTAATCTAATTCTATGACTTACAAACCTAGGCGAATTTTCATTTGACAACATACAAATGCCTAACATCGAGTGGCCAAGTGAGTTACAAATTGAGAATATATTAATTGAAGATTTTCAAGCCAAAACAGTGAATTTCATGAAGCTAATACCAATATTATGTAAAAAAAATTTCTATCATAAACAATCTCCAAAAAGGAAAAGAGACGTCGACTCCTAAAACAAACCACATCTGAATGTAATAAGCATTTAGAAGTATTATAAACACTTTTGAAGTATCTAACCATAGCAACCCCACGAATCATGTTACAAAATAAACAAACAAATATGCATGGGTAAATGGAACATCATTTTAAACTCATGTATAACTATCTACCGGTATATACATATGGCCTGTATGTTGTTGGTATGGATGAGTATATATAACCAGATTTAAACTGAACGCCTTCTGTAAGGGTAGTCTTGCAATTTCATGATTTGTGCAAGAAATTTAGCTCTACATCTGTGATTTTTTCAAGTCCCAGTGAACGTTCGTTGTCAAAAACGTTCTTCAAATGCCAGGAAAGCTTGCCATCCTCGAATGCACTCAGCTTTCATGATTCCCTACATACCCAGGATATGTACACCCGTTTCCACGGCAAATAATAAATGAAATTGAAACCCGCATAACATTGCTATTATGCATCAGAAAGTTTACATACTTCATGGTACACATCGTAATAGTTGAACAACTTTAATACAGTGAAGTGATAAGGTATTATTGCCCTACTTTGTCCCTGGGTAAAGTGTATACATACTTGTTTCGATCGAGATTGACAGACTCACCATCTGCTCAAAGTCTTATAAATGTGTGAAAGGTGTGAAGTGAGCAGATGATCGAGACTGTATATTTTTGCAATAAAGCTTACAGATGATGTGTATTTTCAGTGCTCACCTCCTTGCTTTGATGTAATAATCTTCAGATTCAACGAAATATTTCAATACAAACACTTGAAACTTCTGAAAACAGTCTTTCTCAGTGTAGAACAGCAGCGTGTAACCATTCCTTAGCTTCATGGTTTACCTTACATCGACATTGGTCGCGTACTTTCAAATCAAAGCACATGTGCAACCAGACGATCGATCGATTGATTAATTACGCAAATTTCTCATTAATATTCATGGCATTTTCACCAAAACTTAATCAGTTCTTGCCATTACTTAACGGAACAATTGTGCAAAATTTCGTTTGAATTGAGCCAGCCGTTTTGGAGAAAATGATGACACAGACAGACACACACACACAGAGAGACACACACACACAGACACACACACACAAACACACAGACTTTCACCCACTAATACATCTCTTCCTTACGGAAGAAAAAATATAGTATATTATTTCAAAAGTGTATCGGCCATTATACATGGATACATATATATATATATATGTATATAGTTATACATGAATTTAAAATGATATTCCATTTTTAATACCCATGCATATTTGTTTGTTTGTTTATTTGTAACACGGTTCCTGGGCTCCGTATGGAATAACAACAATCTAAAGGTTTGTCTATAGGGGCGAGCATTTTTAACAGGTGGAGTGGGCAAATATTCTGTTCACTACATCTGTACTTACGTTTCGAAAAGATACGACATTCCCTTTATATCCTGTGCTGTATTAATATTCATGTCACCAAGGTTATGAGATGTGCTGTATAGGTCTTCACAAGATAATGTCTCCGGCTTTTCACAAATAAAGGCTGTATTACCTAAAGACGAAGGACTGATAAAACCACATTTATTCTGCCACATTCCGCGTTCATTTGTCAAAGTGCACTTTCTCGTTTCTTCTACTTTACCATCAGTGAAGACTGCTGAGAACCCGAGACGCTTGTTTTCAAAGCTATTTAAAAAGTTTTGGTACAAGATGGCCTCTCGATGGCGTACTAAGTGGATGGTTATGCTTGCACCCCCTTTCCACGCAGCATAGAAATATATGCTGTAGGTACCGTTGCCATAATCGAATGCCCTCCCTCCAGTTCTTGTACCGAGATTTTCATTTGTCATCAAGCCTTGTAGAAAGTCTCCTCCACGTAAGCGTCTATTACCATACTCATCATAGGCTTCCATAATGACTTGAATGTAATAACCCTTCCTGAAGGCCTTGTTCTGTACTAGTGATAACCTGAAATACACAAGTGGTGACATTTCAAGAAAGGATCTAGTAAGAGCTAGACAGCAAGAAAAGATATAGTGAGAGAGAGAGGGAAAGAAAGAAAGAAAGAAAGAAAGAAAGAAAGAAAGAAAGAAAGAAAGAAAGAAAGAAAGAAAGGACAGACGGGTGGTGGATGGGTGAGCAGACACATACATACATACATACATACATACATACATACATACATACATACATACATACATACATACATACATAAAATAAATAAATAAATAAATAAATACAGACAAACAGACAGACAGACACAGACAGACGGACGGACGGACGGACGGACGGGCGGGCGGGCGGGCGGGCGGGCGGGCGGGCGGGCGGACGGGCGGGCGGACGGGCGGGCGGGCGGGCGGACGGACGGACGGACGGACGGACGGACGGACGGACGGACGGACGGACGGACGGACGGACGGACGGACAGACAGACAGACAGACAGACAGACAGACAGACAGACAGACAGACAGACAGACAGACAGACAGACAGACAGACAGCAGAAATAAAATTTACTGAATCCCATAAGTCATGATAGCACAGACACAACACTTAACATACACCTTGTGATTTCAGGTTTATCAATAAAATTGTGACATGAAAGAAACTAAAAAGGTGGAATTTCAAAATTTGTCTTACTTCGATTTGGAGATTGACGTTAATCCAAAGGATTTTTTTTCTGCTTCAAACGGATTTAGTTCTTTTTTAACGGTGTCACCTCGATTCAAATTACCGTAAGACCACTCAAACTCCCTAATGATGCCAATCCAGTCCATCCCAAAGTGACTATAATTTATGTACGGAAAATGATCATTGTGTGAGATTGACTCTTTCTCCTTGACGTCCAGTAAGTCTTGTTTCATTTGCGAAGACACGTCTTCAAGTTTCTGGACTGGTGCTTTCATAACTTGTGTATAAGACACTACATTCCTTGTAATTGTCTGGAAAGCATATTAACATTATAAGAATTAGTTCTGGAGTCGTAATATGGATGACAGCTGTTTATTTATTTAAAATGTGCGATAATTTATTAATAAACAACTTCACAACGCACGCCTTCACATATTATTCCACTTGAAAATATTTGAAACTATACTACACTATATCGCAAGTCAGATTTGTAACTTAAACGGGAATGGCACTCCACGAAATAAAGGTATTTTAATGGCTATACAGGTTCTGGAGAGTCATTTCATGATTTGAATATTACATAGAGTTAGTTGTGATTTCAGAGGTATGCCTATATATTTGCTATGGGCCATTGCATCATCGAAGTCAGAAATAACATATTCATGGTAGCACAATGAATAGTCATAACTCCTAAGTGCCTACCCTGACGGTGTAAAACACCTATCATGAATATTCATTGTATAACCATGAATATATTATTTCTGCTGACTCCCATGATGCAACCAACATAGCAAATGTAGCAAGGTTACTATGATTTTATCAAGGGAGACACAGGGCGTTACAATAACATTGAGTGTTTTTGTCGAGCCAGATGATAAAATGTAACAACATTTTAGTAAGAATTCGGCGAACGACATGTAAGGTCAGCCAATAAAATACTTTGTTCATGAATTTCCGCAAAACCAACCAGGCAAACAGAAAAATAACATACTGCTACCATGTCAAGTAAAGAGGAACTTTTTTGACCAGGCCATAGCTTGTACATGCTTATCAGTGATTTGCTATCATGAGCACTGCCTTGCACGATATTGTTTTCGTTGCAACAAGTTTTCTGGCTTTCAAATATTGTGCAGACGACATCCTTAATTTTACGACATAATCCTGAATATTCGCTTCCTTCTAATGATTTGTATTGATGGATTGTGTATCTTTCACCAAAGTACATGTAATATATTTAAATTGCCACCTGGGAGGGACGAATTGCCACGTTTTTAAAACAAAACACACAAATAAGCATAATATGTGGATTGATATTGGCCAACTAAAAGGGAATATACTATATATTTGTGTGAACTTTGTAAAGGTACACAATATTTTGCCCGCCAAGCCTGTGCAGGTCCGACAACCAAGTTAGATCCGACAAGTAAGTGTGTGGGCTACAAATATTACTCTAGCAACTTTCGAGAACCAGCCATTATATTGTATGATGTTGAGTAAACCCCCAATATAAAATATTTTCACTTTGTAAATGTGTGTGTGTGTATGTGTGTGTGTGTGTGTGTGTGTGTGTGTGTGTGTGTGTGTGTGTGTGTGTGTGTGTTTTCCATTCTAATGACGAACATTTCAATGCAATGTACAAGAATCTCATCAGTATAAGCCCATGTGTATTGTTTTAGGGACAACCTTCCTCGCTAGCGCTATGTACAAGTTAGTAACTCGGTACAAATACAGTGTCGGCATTATGAAAGACAAGGGTCCATGCTTGTATGGCATTGCTTGTGTTAGGTAAGTATTGGCGTTCTTAGACAACTTACAGCATGTTCTAAACAGACAGTAGTTCATTGTCAGACTAACAATAGTATGATAAAATGTTGCAAAACACTTACTCAGACTGCAGGTAAACCTGGTAGTAGTACTAGTAGTACTAGTAGTACCCTTATTTAAAAACTGGTGATGCCATGTTTCAAGAAACGTTAACCATCGTACTGAAGCATTAACGGTAGTAATTGATAACGTCTGAGGTATTATGCTAGTATAATGCGAGTCAGGCGATAAATGTAGCACTCTTGAGTTTGATTTTGTTGAGCCATATGATAAATGTAGCAACATAGTAAGATTCAAACACGACTATATATGAGATGACGTCATGTAAGATTTTGTTGAGCCAGATGCCGTTCAGTTTCAAGTTAAGTGAGTGTCTATTGTTGAAAATTGTGGTTGGGAGTACAAGTTTTCTTATACCAATGATTGCCATGACCAAATTAACGTTTGCCCACTTACCGTGTATTCCACTGTAACATAGACGGCAGCCACGATGAGTATGATGCAAAGAATATATTTCCCCTTTGAAACTATCCACTTCTGTGAAGACGACATCATATAGTGGTCAGATCACAAGGCAACGATAAATATTGTTTTTGGCACACAATAAATTAGGTATACTAGATATGTGGATTTCTGCTCTGGATATACCTCAACAGTACCGATGCGATAAGAGTATGTCGAATTCTGCCTGGATAACATATACCAGAACGTATTATAGTACTTCGTAAGCCTATTTTCTTTAAACATCTCCTTGTCACGATAATATCTCCAGCTGACACCAACAAATCACCTAATTATGTGTTGTATATAGCAGGCCTTGAGTTACAGCGATTTCAGCGTAATCATTTGTTAATCACTACCGACAGAGATCAAAAGGTCGGCTAGCATATGAGTAATCGCAAGCGGTAACATTAAAGAACAACAAAGAAAATCAAAATGAATACATGCACGCACGAATGGGGTGAGGTCACCACCAAATTAGAATTTATTTATGTATTTTATCATTATTTGACGATGTTCTCACTATTTTATCATTATTTTATCATTCTTTGACTTTTATCTACATTCTGAAGTTATTTAATGAATATTGTATCATTATGTGATGATTTTATCATTATTTTATCAATCATTGACGGTATTATCCTTATTTTGTAGTTATTTAATCCATATTTTATCATTGCTTGATAATTTTATCATTATTTTAGCATTTATAGATGGTTTTATTATTATCTTGTATTTATTTGATGAATATTATATCATTACTGGACAATGTTACCATTATTTTATAATTATTTCATCATTAATTGACGATTTATCCTTATTTTGAAGGTATGTACTTAATCAATATTTTATCAGTATTTGATGATGTTATCAATATTTTATCATTAATTAAAAAAATTATAACGGTTTTATTATAATTTTGTATTTATTTGATGAATGTTTCATTATTATTTGACGATGTTACCATTATTTTATTATTGCATGTAGGCCCGTTTTTATTTGGTGTGGCGTTAGGTTTCTCCCATATTTCTGGAACCACTCCTTGTTGCAGTTACGTAAGGTTCAGCAGTGCTATAGGCATGGTACGGTGTCTGTCCGTCCGTCCGTCTGTCTGTCTGTCTGTCTGTCTGTCTGTCTGTCTGGCTGTCTGGCTGTCTGTCTGTCTGTCTGTCTGCCTGCCTGTGCTGTCTTTGTCTGTCTGTCTGTCTGTCTGTCTGTCTGTCTGTCTGTCTGTCTGTCTGTCTGTCTGTATGTCTGTCTGTCTGTCTGTCTGTCTGTCTGTCTGTCTGTCTGTCTGTCTGTCTCTCTGTCTGTCTCTCTGTCTGTCTCTCTGTCTGTCTCTCTGTCTGTCTGTGTGTGGACGACTTAAACTCAAAAATCGCCAGACCGATTGCTTTGGTATTTGGGGGGGGGGACATTACTTTTGGTGTCTAGTTGAGAAATTGTTCACAGCAAAATGATCGCATCACAGGTAAATAAAAACAATGTCATTTTTGGTCAAACAACTTAAACTCAAAAACGAGGGGTGTGTAAATTTAGTCAAAAATCTTTAATTCCAGTAAAGCAGGCTGGTCTAAAATTTAATGGGAATGCATCTGGGGGTGTACAGATGAAGAAATATTAAGCGTATAATGATGTCATCTGTGATATGCAAATTAGGTGTAAAATGTGAATTTTGGTCAAAAACATATCTCAAAATGTACTTAGTCAATGAGACTGAAATTTGGTGAGATGTTTCTAGAAGGGATATACTGTAGATTTTGTTCAAAACATTTTGACACATTTGACTTTAACAACCATGACCACGGCCTTAGCAACAACCAAATGCCAGTATATTTTGTAAAAATAACAACATGGTCTGGCAGGTAAGTGAGTAAACATTCGAAAATGTATACAAATTTCCCAAGCAACCATGACCACGCCCGTAGCAACAGCCAACCAATTGTGTATATCACAACGATAACATGGATTCTTAGACAAATGAACAAACATTCAAAAGTGTATGCAAATGTACAAGACCACACCCATAACAACAGTCAACTGATTGCATATATTACAAAGATAACAGAGATTAATAGCCAATAGAATAAACATTCCAAAAATGCATGTAAATGTACCTAGCAACAAGACCATGCACATAGCAACAGCCATATGATGTAATATATCACAAAGATAACATCAGGGATTCATAGACAAATGAACGACCATTCCAAAATGTATGCAAATATGTCTAGCAACATGACCACATCCATGGCAACAGCCAAATGATCGCGTATATTGCAAAGAGAGCAACATGGCTGGATAGGCAACTAGATAATCAATCAGCAGATGAATACCTATACCAGCAGTTTTTAATGTAAGAACTGTACAGTTGTATTACAACGCTACTGGTGATATTTGCTTGTTATTCGATTGTAAATATCCACAATCTTAGCTTTATTGTTCCATGATGCCCATGGCTGTAACTGGAGTATAATTATGCTTAGATGGGATAACCGATCATATATTCACTGAAACGTGTGAAAATATAAAAATACATACATACATACATACACACACACACACACACACACACACACACACACATACATACATACATACATACATACATACATACATACATACATACATACATACATACATACATACATACATGCATTCTTAACATTATACCGAAGACAAACTTGTGAAGATGAACTGATTAAAGTACAACTTATCCATCACCAGCTTTCTAGTGTAGTTATTGTTTATTCTGTTCTATACACCTAACAAGGGATATATTGCTTGCAACGTGAAAGTTAAACGTGTAACTGGAGAACTCACAAGTTAAATTCCGAAAAAAATGACGATATTTTAAACAAACTACTGGGTCATAGCTGGTAGACAATTATCATACATATTAAGTTTAAATTACTAATAGGTAAGTTGTAAAATTATCTTCACAATCCAGTGTCACATTTCCCTCTCCTGAGAGAGTCGTGGAGGGCTCCCTACTGCCGCCGCCAAGACGGTGATGGACGTAGTTCTATGACGCAGTGATCACGGCGCCCTCTGGAGAGGCAAGTGTTACATTAGATTTAACGTCTGTCAAAAGTTAGTACGAGAATTCAGATACACTGTACATGTGCCATTCTTTAACGTGCACGTCGATCTCTGAAAACTCACAGAACGAGAAAGTCATAATAAATTACGTGCATTATTTGACCAATGTACAAAAGCTACAACCAAACTTTGATGTTCACAATCATAGAAGGAGGATTAAAAATATATTTATGGTGAAGTTAATTCTAGCGATTTCGAGTCCCATTATGAAGGAAAGAAAAAGAGGGTGGTGGCATCATTAATTAAGTTCAGCTGTCTTCAAATTCAACTAACAGCGAATGAAAGTTACATAGAGGGAATCATGCACCGTGTCAATAAGATGTAGTTAGTACATGGTTGGGTAAAATTGACGGTAACACAAATAAGTTCTCAACAATAGTCTTTTAATATGATCATTCCTTCACCATTTCTGGACAAATGTATGATAACATAAGATAAACTTCTTGCGTTATTACGGGGGCAGGCATGTGAACATTGTTGTCGGAGATATGAGACAAGACAAGATCCCAGAGATCCAAGAATCTGACACCAATACCACCAAAGACACGACGAATCATTCTGTTCATGTCATGAAATCTGTAGTTAGAGCTATGCACTCTCTGTACAATGTCGGTGTTATCTCGCGGGTGTGCTAATTTAATGATGACATTCGCTTTAGGGCATCGTTTAAATAGTCTGAGAACAGCATATTTTGCTCCAAAGATTCTATCCAAATAAGCTCTTGTTGTCCAAGAACCAAAATGGAAACTAAAATTCACTATAACCACAGGGGTCACAGAGGTACAATTTCGTATTCTATCTACGAAATCACCTTCAAAGAACAAATTCTTAACGTACTGGACAGGAGAACCCGACCTGAGCAAAAGGTATTGATAGTGCATTAACTTAGACTGTATGACCTTAAGACGTTTCAAACTTCCCAAAATTTGGTTTAAGGTTGAATCTCCGTACATGTGTATTTCTTTTCCCAAAAGACACTTTTCCATGTCTTCTGTCTGCCATTGTTGACTGCGACACATTAAAGGTACAAAGGTCAGGTTGTCTTTCCAATAACCACTGGACAGTGTAACCGGTAGGTCAGGTCCACATAATGGAAGTTTTAATGGTGTCACATTAGAATCTGTGATGAAATATCAAAGGAATATGGTCAACAACTATTTATCAAAGTCATAGTAAATCGGCAGGTGACAAATTTGCCGTTTATTGCTTTTCTTTTGAAAACTGCTCTCCGATTTTATTTTGATGTGTACTTCTCGAGTTCAATATCGAAATTGTTCATCCTGGAATCGAAATAACTTATTAAAAGCTACATTACATTATTATAGTCATATATGATCTTAACTAGGCAAAGCCCATAAACTCGCGCAGGGTAGATTCATTTGTGACCGCGACCGGTTGCCTCACACTGCCTCATGATGATATTGTAGATAACGCCCTCCACGTGCGTAGTCACTGCGCCGCAATGCATCCTTGGGCAAAACCACCAAAAAAAACTTCCCTTTTAAATCGAACTGAGAATGAATGTTCGCACATGCGTATACGTTCTGAAGCTTTGCTTTGCTTAGTATTTAGGGCGCGCATGAGTACTACAAATGTAGTCATTGAGCCGCTACGTGAGCTATTATGTGCATGCATATATAATCAGCCTTTTTAAGTATAGATATTTGCCAGTTTTAAAAAATATATATATCCGCCATTTTCTAACACTTGTGTTAGGAACAATTAATCGACATGCTTACCTTTAATATTGATTGTTATTAGATTTCCAACAGTAGAGTTTTGGTATTGTCTGTGCAAAAGAAATTAAAGTCCAGGAAATTAATTACGTGACTAAATTGCTTAAAATCTGACGGGGTATGGCTGCTTTCAAATAAAGTAAAATAACATACAAATGCCTTCAACACAAACTTGAACATTGTTGCCAGACATTTGCGACTGTCAACTTTAGTCTTAATCTTTGTCAACAGATTGACCCATTATTCAGAACATGTATGTATTTTAATTATATTTATAAGGGATCATATGTGCATGGAGTTTTGTAGTGCTCCCCGTCTGTGTTGGTTGGTTGGCTTGCCTGGATGTAAATAGTTTCTACCCTCACTCCTTGCTCAAAATGTTTTTCTTCTGTATCAATGATGTTCACTTAGTCAATGTTCCAGTTGTTGTAATTCTGGAAAAGGCTCTTTCTTAGGTGGTAGCAGGAAACCTATTCCCAAGTTTGAGATTAGCTTCGCTAAATTACACAGCAGATTTTGACACTTCTGTTATATTTACATCCTGCCGTTGGAAATTTCCGGGCACCTATGACCCCTTACTAATCTCATGTGTCTATGAGGTCACGTATTCTGAATAATGGCTCAATCTCTTGACAAAGACTGAAGCACGCAGTCGAATATTTCAGGTAGCAATCTTCAAGTTTGTGTTCGGATCAAAAGCTCAATGTAATACTCTGACTTACAAACGCAGATGAATGATAACATACAAATACCTAGTCCGACATCGAATGGCTGAGTGAGATTCAAATGTAAGAAAATTACAATTAAAGGTATTTTTCGCGAAAAGAGTGAATTTCATGAAGCTAACATCAATATTATACGTTTCCTTCTATCATTAACAAGCTCCAAAAAAGGAAAAGAGGCTCTTAACACGAACAACATCTGAAAGAATAGTAATAAGCACTTAGAAGTATATACGAGCACTTAGAAGTATCTAACCCACAAGAAACACCGCTGATCAGAACGTCGTTTATCGGACAATTAAAACTGACTTTGTCGGTGTCGAAAAGTCTTCTCCGTAATATCCGTAACTGATATACATTGATCCAAAATAACATGGGGTGCCTCTGATGTAGGTTCATTTCATGTTCTCTTATAGACAAGGTGTGAAGGAACAACAATTTAAAGGTTTGTCCTTATGGAAGCGTACAGAATTTGCTGTGGTATATTTTTGATACATTAGCAGTCAATGTTCAGTTGAAAAGATATGATAGGTCCTATCTTGATATGATGGGCTACAGGTTGCCTATTGTTATTAGGTAAGGAAAACATAAAACAAAATGTTTGTTTCCGATAACATGACATCAGAAAATAGGTTGGTAGATTGGGATTATTTTACATTTTTTATAACTTGATTAGGTGTAAAAGAAGTATAATTGAAGACAATTATGTGATTCAGAATTTGAAAAACACAATATCCAGACTGTGCTATAGGTTGAATTGACATCAATCATCTCAGGAATGTGCTTAAGTAACCTGCGATACTTTGACAAGCAAATCTAAGTTTACAGGGTAGTAGAAATACGTTATCATACTTTTACCTTTTGAATTTAAAAAAAAAATGTTTAGGGTAGGCGGCTGAAACTAGAGTCAGTAGAAACAACACTATTTGTTCTTATATATTTGGTTGTTGTTGTTGCAAGGATTCTGTTCACTACATCATTATGTACTTACCTTTCGAAAAGATACGATATTCCGTCTATAGCCCCTGCTGTCTGACTAAACATGCCACTGAGTTTATGAGATGTGCTGTTGAGGTCCTCACAAGACAATTTCTCCGGCTTTTCACAAATAAGGGCTGTTTTCCCTAAAGACGAAGGACTGACAAACCCACATTTATCGTGCCATATTCCGAGTCCATTTGTCAGAAAGCAGTTTGTTATTTCTTCTAGTTTACCATCAGTGAAGCTTGCCGAGAACTCGATACGCTTGTTTTCAAAGCTATGCAAGAATTTTTCATACAAGATGGCCTCTCGATGTCGTATTAAGTGAATGGTTATGCTTGCATCCCCTTTCCACGCAGCATAGAAATATATTCCATAGGTGCCGTTCCCATAATCGAATACCCTCCCTACAGTTCTTGTACCGAGATTTTCATTTGTCATCAAGCCTTGTAGAAAGTCTCCTCCACGTAAGCGCCTATTACCATACTCATCATATGCTTCCATAATGACTTGAATGTAATCACCCCTCTCGAAGGCCTTGTCCCGTACTAGGGATAATCTGAAATACACAAGTGGTAACATTTCAAGAAAGGATTTTGTAACAGCTGGACAGACAGAAGGAGAGAGAACGAAAGATTGACAGAGGGATTGATGGATGAGTGAGCAGAGATAGACAGACATACATGTAGATACATACATACATACATACATACATACATACATGCATGCATGCATACATACATACATACATACATACATACATACATACATACATACATACATACATACATACATACATGCATACATACATACATCCTTGCATACATACATGCATAAATATAATTTACTGAGTCCCATAATTTATGATAAGACAAACACCATGCTTCAACATAATAAAACTTTGATTTCAGGTTTATCAATAAAAGAAAACAAAGCAAAAAGATAACATTTCACTATTTCCTTACTTTGATTTGGAGATTGACGTTAATCCAAAGGAATTAATTGGTGCTTGAAACGGAGTTAAATCCTGTTTAACGGTGTCACCTCGATTCAATTTACCGTAAGACCACTCAAATTCCTTAATGATGCCAATCCAGTCCATCCCAAAGTGACTATAATTTATGTACGGAAAATGATCATTGCGGGAGATTGACTCTTTCTCCTTGACGTCTCCTAAGTTTGGTTTCATTTGCGAAGCCAGGTCTGCAAGTTTCTGGACTGGTGCTTTAATAACTTGTGTATAAGACACTACATTCCTTGTAATTTTCTGGAAAGAACGATATTAACATTGTAAGAATTAGTTTTAAATTTGCAATATGGATGACAGATCTTAACTTATGTTGGATATTTAATTGATAAACTACTATACTATGCCTTCACTTATTATTGCACCTGACAAAAATTGAAACTACACATTACATCTTCTGGTTTTATAATTTAAAGGCAAACGACAGCCCAGGAAATAAAGTTATTTTAATTGCCATGCAGGTTATGGAGAGTTATTTCATGATTTACATTTTTTTAGTTGTGATTTCAGATCGATCCCATGTCTTTATAGAATATATTTGCTATGGGCCATTGCATCATGGGAGTCAGCAGTAATAATATATTCATCATGATAGCACAATTACTATTTATTACCCCTAATGCCTACCGCCAAGGTGTAAAACGTATATTGTGAATATTGATTGTATAACCATGAATATATGATTTCTGCTGACTCCCATGATGCAACCAACATAAAAATGTAGCAAGGTTACTATGATTTTGTTTTCTGGAAAGAACGATATTAACATTGTAAGAATTAGTTTTAAATTTGCAATATGGATGACAGATCTTAACTTATGTTGGATATTTAATTAATAAACTACTATACTATGCCTTCACTTATTATTCCACTTGAAAAAAAATGAAACTATACACTATATTAAGTCTGGTTTTGTCACCTAAAGGGGAACAACGCCCAAGGAAATAAGACATTTTAATTGCCATGCAGGTTCTGGAGAGTCACTTCATGATTTACATATTACCTACAATTAGTTGTGATTTCAGAGAATCATCACGTCGATCCCATGTCTTTATAGAATATATTTGCTATGTTCCATTGCATAATGGAAGTCAGCAGAAATAATATATTTATGATAGCACAATGAATATTCATAACTCCTAATGCTAACCCATCTGTGTAAAACATATTTTATGAATATTCAGTGCATAACCATGAATATATTATTTCTGCTGACTCCCATGATGCAACCCACATATTAAACAAATTTTAACCGTGCTGGTTACTATGATTTTGTCAAGCGACACACAAGATAACATTTAATGATTTGTCGAGCCAGACGATAAATGTACCAACTAAGTTGCAGAACGACATGATAAGGCTCAGTCAATAAAATAATATGTCGTTCATGAATTTCCACAAAACCAACCAGGCAGAGAGAAAAAAACATACTGCTACCGGTACCATGTCACGTACAGAGGAGTATTTTTTATAAGGCCATAGCTTGTACGTTCTTGTTAGTGACTTGCTATCGTAATCACTGCGTTGCGTGATATTGTTTTCGTTGCAACAAGCTTTCTGGCTTTCAAATATTGTGCAGACAACATCCATAATTTTACGACATCGCGACATAATCCTGAATATTCGCTTCCTTCTAATAATTTGTATTGATGGATTGTGTATCTTTCACCAAATTAATTGATGTATATGTCATCAGGGAGGGACGAATTCCCACGTTTTCAAAGCATAAAACACAAATAGCAGAGTAACTAAAATGGATATACTATATATTAGTGTGAACTTTGTAAAAGTACGCAATATTTGGCCCGCCAAGCCATACTAGCAGGCCCGACATCCAAGTTAGGTCCGACAACCAAAGTGTGTGGGCTACAAATATTACACGTTTAGGAACGTTCCTCACAACAAGTTGATAACTCGGTAAAAATACAGTGTCGGCATAATGAAAGACAAGGGTCCATGCTTGTATGGTATTGCTTGTGTTAGGTAAGTACTTACGTTGTTAGACACCTTACAGCATGTTCTAAACAGACAGTAGTTCATTGTCAGACTGATGTTGGTCAATAGTATGATACACTATACAATGTTGCAAAAAGGCATTCAGACTGCAGGTAAACCTGGTAGTAGTACTAGTAGTATCATTGTTAAAAAAAAAACGGTTGATGCCGTTACAAAAGCGTTAACCGTCACACTGAAGCATTATACTGAAATTTGATGACACTAAAGTTTGTACAACTGTAAACTCCATCTAGCAAAAAGACAGTTTCCAAGAGGACTTAATCAATTTAACACAGTGGTCTTCAGATTGGCAAATGACATTCGATGTTGACAAGTGCAAAGTAATGCACATTGGTGTGACAAACCCAGCATATAATTATACTATGTATGACATTCAGTTGAATGTTGTGTCAGAAGAAAGGGATTAAGGGTATTTTAATTCAAAATTCACTAAAGCTCAGTACTGTGTGCCACAGCAGCAAAGAAAGCAAACAGAACACTCGGACTCATTAAAAGGAACATAACCTACAAATCGAAATATATAATTATGAAATTATACAACTCGTTAGTAAGGCCACACTTGGATTATGCAGTTAAATGCTAGAACCCATATTACAGTAAAGGCATTTATCTACTAGAAAAGGTTCAAAGAAAAGCTATTAAGATAACAGAACTACATAATTTGTGTTACGATGACAGGCTGATGGCACTTAAATTAAGTGCACTGGAGGAAAGAAGACTTCGACCTAATTCAAGTCTTTCTGATTATAAAAGGTTTTGATAAAGTTCCTGCAGATAAATTGTTCACACGTAGTCAGGCAAGTAGAACCAGAGGACATTCTTTAAAACTTGCCAAATTCACAAAGACTATGTGTGAATTGATAGCATAAGAACAAAAAAAGGATCATCTAAGCCTTTGAGGCTTCCTTCCCTGTTTTGCCATGGCATGGCAATCATAGTAAATCATAGTAAATCATTACCGGTAGTAATTGATATCGCCTATTACGCTACTATGATGCGGGTTGACAGCAATAAATGTACCACTGTTAGTATGATTTTGTTTAGACATACGATAAATTTAACAACGTTATAAGTTTCAAGTACGACTATATATGAGATGAAGTAATGAAATAGTTTGTTGAGCCACGATGTCGTTCAGGTCGGGAGGCTATTGTTGAAAATTGTGGTTTCAAGTTACAAGTTTTTTTTTTTAATACTAATAGATGCAATGACTAAATAAATGTTTGCGCACTTACCATGTATTCCACTATAACGTAGATGGCAAACAAGATGAGTATAATGTAAAGAATATATTTCCCCTTTGAAACTATCCTCTTCTGTGAAGACGACATCATATAGTGGTCAGATCACGAGGCAACGATAAATTAGGTATGCTGCTCTGGATATACCTCGAGTACCAATGCGATAGGTGTATGTCGAATTCTACGTGGATAAAATATACCTGAACATATATTACTTTGTGACCCCATATTCTTTTAAAATATTCTTTAATAATTATCTCCAGCTGGTTGCCACCGACAAATCACGTAGTTATTGTGCATTATAAAGCAAGCCTGTATGGTGTTGTGTTGTGTACAGTAATTCCAGTATAATAATTATTGTATCAGTATCACCACAGACAACTAACACATGTTAGTTGTGTATGGTATGACTAACAGAGATCAACAGGTAGCCTAACATTTGAGTAATCGCAAGCGGTAACCCAACATTATATATATATATATATATATATATATATATATATATATATATATATATATATATATATATATATATATATATATATATATATATATATATATATAATGAATACACACACATATATGCACACATGACTATTAAAATGTAAAATGACTGTAAAATACGTAAGAGGAAAGTTGAATGGTTGAAATATTTTAATACGTGGTTTTAGTGTATTATGTAAAAGAACTGGAGGGTGAAAGGTATAATCACAGGGAGCAGAGAGCGCATGCTGATGATGAAATAATTTGTTTTGAGTGTGGTGTGACGTGACGTGAGAATTAAACTACATATCATATACATATGCCCAGATAAATCACTAAAAGCTGTATTTCGAGATATTAATGAATGTTTTCACCGAAATATGATGAAATTTGACGTCGACAGTCAGACACACGAACTACTGAATCGAATTAACACAAATAATTATATAAATAAAGGTAAAACCATCTTACCTTCAACGTACACGTTCACATACACACATACAGTGTTCTCCACCGAATGCCTAATTTATATGTAACAAAACGCCACGTATTTTGCTGCATATTTCGATTGTTTACATTACTCTTAGTAGCATGTGTGTATTTCCTACAGCTTGTCATGTTATTGTATAGTCTTACCATAGGGTAAAAGACAAATAATCAATTTGGTTCTCACGATTTTCCAGATTCCTAATATTATTTTCTCTACATTTCAAATAAAGTTTTAAAATATTGTTACCTGTCACTTCCCCCCCCCCTATTTTCTACTGATACCATTGTCTTATCAGATTTTAGCAACTTTGCATTAATTATCAGATTGCTTATCCTTGAACAAGCTCCCAGGTTAATTGCCTAATTAACACATTGTGCAGTGAGTGTAAACATCTACTGATCCGACTAATGGCAGTACACAGAATGGGGACTAAGTCCAAAAGAACGTGTCCAGAAATTTGCAAAGAAATTAACTTTCAAAAATTGCAATGGTGATTCCACAACCAGAAATCTTAAAGCACAAATGAAGGTAAGCTTGTCTGTAAGTAAGTGCCCTAACACTAAACCAGGCCTACACACTGGCGATGTACCGATCATATGATCAAATTCGGAAAACAGGAAGTCGGAAGTTACAACCTTTGACCTCCAAACTTGGAAACAAATTTCCCGGGATCCTCTGGGAATAAATTCGATTTCTGTCGAGCATTATTTCGTAGCAAATGTCGGGGCATAAGGAGAAAAGGGCAAAATACAGACTCATGAAACACTCAATAATTTTTATTTTTGAGTTTAGTGCTGCATTTTCCTCATTTTGTAATGCAACTGTTAAATTTCCGCACTATTAAAAACCAAAAGTGCAATTGTAGACCTACAATGTAATCCTGCAGCACGATATCCACTTTTGAAAGAAACGTCGTCCTATTTTCGAAAATGTCGATCATGCTGCACGGTTACATTTTATACGATCGACACTTTTTGTTTTCAATCCTGGATATCTATCGTGCAAGTATTTCTTCCAATACGTCGGCTTTTAAATGTATCAACCATGCTACATTTTTCACGATAGACACTTTCGGTTTTCAATTATAAATATCTATCGTGCAAACATATTTCTTGGACAATGTCGGCATTTTAATATCAATCCTACTGAACGTTACATTGTTTTGTCTGCACGACATATATTTTTGGTTTTTCAATCGTGTCAAAAATGTATTCGCAAGCATATCATCAAATACGTCGGCTTTTTAATTTGAGAATAAAATAACAGTATTTCCGGTAACAAGGCCTCAGAGAATAGGGTAGGTCGGGATTATATTTTATTCGATACAAAATCAAATAAAATGTAGCTATCTCTGTGATAGTTTGTACATAGGCATCACCTGGGAAAGAAAACAGACGTGCATGAAGATCAAGAAGACAAAGAATTACTGCACGGATGATTACATTTCTTTTACACGACAGACATATTTGGATTCCATCGTGCCAAAAATGTCTCAAATACGTCGCCTTTAAATGTCATTCGTGCTGCATGATTACATTTTTGTCAACATCGTAGACATTTATATTTTCAACAGTCTCTATAATGTCTATCATGCAAGTATTACTTGGACTACGTCGGCTTTTAAATATGTAAACCATACTGCGGGATTACATTTTTTTTGTAAAGACCGCCCTTTAGACAGTTGTCCATTGTTCACTCGTCAGTTCATAGTTCAATGTGTGTTTCTTGCCATACACTTGCTGACATTGCCATATGAATTTCACCAGAAACGTTTAATAGTAATTGGCACTGATAACGGTGAAGATATCGGTTACAGACTCAATACTTGATGGATAAAAAACATTGTTATACAAACCAAAACTATTGTTGTGAAATGAAATGTTAATACAAGGTATTCCAGATGGGTTGGCTTATTTGCACTCATATGCATGATAACATATACCTACATATACTGATACATATATACATTGACATCCGTACGTTCACACACACACACACACACACACACACACACACACACACACACACACACACACGTACCTACCTACCTACCTACCTACCTACCTACCTACCTGCATGCATGCATGCATACATACATACATACATACATACATACATACATACGTATATACATACATGCATTCATAAATACATATAATGAACCACATAATAGTTGTATTATTCTTAACATTGTACCGAAGCCAAACTTGCAAATATGAACGAACTAAAACACAACTTATTCATGACCAGCTTTCTAGTGCATTTATTATTTGTTCTGTTCTATACAGCTAAGAAGGGATATATTGCTTGCACCGTGTAAGTGAAACGTGTAACTGGAAAACTCACAATTAATTTAACTCAGAGAAAAAATGACGATGTTTTAAACAAACTACTGGCTAGTGGAAGACAATGATCATACATATTCCAAAATATTAAGTTTAAATTGGTTAGGTAAGGTATAAAATTGACTTCAAAATTGCAATCCCGCGTCACATTAAATTTGACATCCAACAAACGTTTTTACGAGAATTCAGATAGAACGTACTTATGCCATTCTTTGGGTTGCAGGTCGATCTCAGAAAACTCACAGAACGAGAATTTACTCGCATTTTAACCAATGTACAAAAGCTGCAAACAAACTGTAATGTTCCCAATCAAAGAAGAAGGTTCAAAAGTATATTTCCGATGAAGTTAATCCTAGCGCTTTTTTATACATACACGCAATGTTGTAATGTATTGCTTGCTTTATTACAAATGCCAAGGAACCGGTCAGTTTCTCCAGCCTGGGGGGATGGGGTGGGGGCGATGGATTCTTAAATCAGGCCGAAAAAGTCACTACCCCCCCACCCCACATACATGTATGTAAAACCAAAAACAGGCTGACCCCACCCTATCACTTAATTCTAAAACTTGATGACCCTATATATATATATATATATATATATATATATACATATATATATATATATATATATATATATATATATATATATATATATATATATATATATATATATATATATATATATAATATTCACATGACAGGTATTTTTTGATCGATCGTGACTCAGTGTGGACTGCTTGACTATTTTGCAGCTACTTTATAAGCTCACGGGTTATCACTATCATAATTATAATTATTGACTACACGGGGTAAATATATTCCAAAAAAAGTTTAATAGCATCTTGACGGTGAAAGGTAGGGGGGAAAGCTTGAGAAGGGAATATGTACATCTCTTATGGGGAGTCCTAGGGGGTCTCCCCCTAGAAGCCCAGGAGTCAATTTTGAGACTATTCAGACATTTTCAGAAAATAATTTTCAAGCTTTACAAGTCAGCACCAACATGTAAAATATAACTACATAGGGTTGAAATATTTTTAAAATATAGTTTGATAGCATTTTGACAGTAATTTTCAGAAATAACTTCCAAGCATTACAAGTCAGCATTGGTATGTAAAAAGCAACTACATGCAACTACATAGGGATGAAATATCTTTAAAATATATTTTGATAGAGGAGAAAGAGCTTGAGACTGAGATATGTCCACCTCTTTTGTGTGTGTGTGTGTGTGTGTGCGTGCGGAGGGGGGGGGGGGGGTGTTTGAGAACTTTAGGTGGGCATACCTAGTATATAATAGAAACTGGAATGTGATGAGATGTGGGGATTTCTAGTGTCAATAACATGTAGTGTCCAAAATAGAAAGTGTATTAATCCCTTCTGACAAGTTCATACAGACGAGTAGAACAATTTAGATTAACTTCTTTTATAAACTATATATGAAGATTACTATTACGAAACCTTCAAGTTCACTTCTGCCCCAAAGTGCAATGTAAGCGAAGCATTGATTGTGAAACAGCCAAGCAATTACATGACTTGTTCTGTAACTAGTGTGGTGGTTAGGTATGTATATGTATATGTAGAGTTATGCTTGCACTAATAAGTAATATTAAAGAATTCATGTAAGAAACAGGGATAAGAACAAATATTGCATGTACCACATTTCAGACAAGGCTATATGCCATTGCAGAAAAAGCATTTTTTTCTTCCATCACAATCCAAAACACAATGACCCTCCCCAAAAAACACAATGACCCCCCCCCCCATCCACAATTTTCAAAACAGCATGACCCCCCCCCTGCCAATTTTAAAAACAGGATGACCCCCCCCCCCCCGGCTGGAGAAAGTGACCAGTTCCTAAGTCCTCGGCCCATCTAGTCTATGGTCATTATATAAAGCGCAAAACGAAATAAAATGACATTCATCCTCACCAACTGTAAAACCTTGTCTTTTACAATATGGACACACTCTAAGTTCAACAGGAATTGGTGGACTACAATGACGTCCCACTTCAATTGCTAAATTGTGACTAGAACATCTGAGCTTAGCAAGATCAAATTTAAATTTTATGATTTTAACACATGAAAGGTATAATTCAGGTTAAAATGTACAAAACTGCACATGCGTCGAGAATCAAGCAGCGAGGCTGACCTTTCTTGTCTTGTAGTCTTTCACAAAACAAATTTAGAAAGGTTTTTGGGTCCCCCCACTTGATCTTGAATCCAAACAACCCCGAAACCTATCTGAATAGTAATTCTCTTATCTTCATTGCACCAACGTAGTCCAGATAGTTTAACATTTCGTAACACGCCTTTGGGTATCGGGAGGTACTCATTTACAGCCAATAAGAGACACACCGCTTCATATACACACAAGAATGTACACAAATATACACATTTGATGACAAATTGGTTACATGGGAAACTACAAGGACTCCCTCACCCCCAAATTTCAGCTCCGTAGCAGATCACTGGTACAAAACACGTGTCATAAAGCTTAAACGCATGGATTAGGGGAAGACCACCTAGTTTGTGTTATAAAACTTGTATTTGATAAATAGCCTTATTTCCTTTAGAAGACATCTCCTTGGCAGGTGACCAAGAAAGCCTTCAAGAAAAGAGTATTCCAAGAAAATTATAATGTTTAAGAACCATTACAGGCGATCCCCTATAAAACCATTTTCATACTTTTTAAGAATATCCCCATTTCTAAAAACCATAATTTTTTACTTATCTAAATTTACTGACATACCCGAATGGTTACAGAACAATTCAAGTTGATTTAATTTTCTCTGTAAATGTATAGGCAAGTCCGCAATATCACCGAAGTCATTGGCATACATAATAATGCCTCAATTATTGAAATCAATATTTACTATAAAATCCACCATTGTTACTCTTGTTCATGTACCAATTGCAACCGAGCTCATTTATAAATAAACTGAAAGGAAGAGGGCTCAACACACATACATTCTAGCGATTTCGAGTCCCAGGGAGAAGGAAAAAAACATTTAGTGGTGGCATTAATTAAGTTTACCTGTCTTCAACTAACAACGAATGAAGCAATCATGTGTCGTGCCAACATGATATGGTTGGTACATGGTTGACGATAACATGAATAAGCTGTAGACAATTGTCTTTTAGTATGATAATTTCTTCACCATTTCTGGACAAATGTACGATAACATAAGATAAAGTTCTTGCGTTATTACGGGGTCAGACATGTGAACATGGTTGTCGGAAATATGAGACGAGACAAGATCCCAGAGATCCAAGAATCTGACACCAATGCCACCAAAGACCCGACGAATCATTCTGTCCATATCATGATATATGTAGTTAGAGCTATGCACTCTCTGTACAACGTCGGCGTTATCTCGTGGATGAGCTAATTTAATGATGACAATCGCTTTTGGGCATCGTTTAAATAGTCTGAGAACGGCATATTTTGCTCCAAAGATTCTATCCAAATAAGCTCTTGTTGTCCAAGAACCAAAATGGAAACAAAAATTCATCATAACCACAGGGGTCACAGAGGTGCAATTTCGTATTCTATCTATAAAATCAGCTTCAAATAACAAATTCTTAACATATTGGACAGGAGAACCACCCCTGAGTAAAACGAATTGAACGTGAATTGACTCAGATGGTAGGACGTGAAGAAATGTCAAACTTTTTCTAACTTGATCTACGGTTGAATCTCCGTACATATATAATTCCTTTCCAGCAAGACATGTTTCCATGTCTTCTTTCTGCCATTGTTGACTTCGACACATTAAAGGCACAAAGGTCAGGTTGTCCTTCCAATAACCACTGGACAGTGTAACCGGTAGGTCAGGTCCACATAATGGAAGTTTTGGTGTCACATTAGAATCTGTGATGAAATATCAAAGGAATATGGTCAACAACTATTCATTAAAGTCATAGTGAATCAGCAGGTGACACATTTGCCATTTGTTGCTTCTTTGATTTTTTCAATCCGATTTTATTTTGATGTGTACTTCTCAAGTTCAATATTAATGTTGTAATCATCCTACAATCAAAACTAAATTGAAATGAATAATTCAAGGACATCCTTTCTCACATTTTATTATACATTACATTATAATAGAATATTACGGTATTCGTGGCAGACATTGTCGAGTATGTGCATGCATAATCAGCCTCTTGAAATATAGATATTCGCCATTATTCAATTTTTTATCGGCCATTTTCTAACTCTTGTGTTAGGAACAATTAATCGATATGCTTACCTTGAATTTTGATTGTTATTGGATTACCAACAGTAGAGTTTTGGAGTTGTCTGAATTGCAAAAGAAATTCCATGAAATTCAATACATGACTGAATTGTGTATTATAAAGTGTGATGGGGCATGGCTGCTTTAAATGTCCGATAAAGTAAAGTAAAATAACATACTAATGCGTTAAACACAAACTTTAACATTGTTACCAAACATTTTCTACTGCCTATATCAGTCGTTGCCAATAGATTGACCCATTATTCAGAACATGTGAGTGTACTCATTATAAGGGACCATACGTGCCTGGACGTTTGTTGCTCTCCGTCTCGGTTGGTTGGTTGGTTGGTTGGTTTGCCTGGATGTAAATGGATTCAACCCTCACTCCTTGTTCAAAATGATATTCACTTTGTCAATGTTAACAGAATTTCCTGTCGACGCTATACGTGTGTGCCGGGAAACTTCAGATATGCCAAAGCTTGGACGTCTAACCTTCTTAGAAGATTCTTGTTTTAAGCGACCTTTCAGTCTCCCAAAGAGAAGATTCATTACAAGGTCTTGCACTGGTCCGACCCTGGCATAGAGTTTAATAGATGATTCGCCACACATTTTTCTCTCGTTCATCTTGTCTTTTGAGGACACCAACAATTGCCTTGGAGATCTTGTTGGCTTGATGTAGGTGTTCATATTATTTGAAGTGAAGTTTTTTTTAAACATTTCTGGAGTGTCCTTGATGTAGGGGAAATCCACTGATCCCTTGGTCGGTTGTGCACTTTTAAAATTGTTGATGCCTTTGGATGTTGTGACTGCTACACTGTGGCTTTACCTATCGCCCACCTAGGGTACCCACACCTATGTAATGCACCTGGTTGATGTGTGCCCTTTTTGTGTCTGTCTGTCTGTCTGTCTGTCTGTCTGTCTGTCTGTCTGTCTGTCTGTCTGTCTGTCTGTCTGTCTGTGTGTGTGTGTGTGTGTGTGTGTGTGTGTGGGTAGTGATAAGCTTGTCTGCTATGTGGTGTATCATCTGGATCACGCCTAGTTTATGCTGTAGTGAGTGTTTGGATTCAGAACTAAGGTACTGGTCTGTATGAGTGGGCTTACAATTGATTTTAGATTTTAATGAGACACCTTGTATAACAATGAGGTTATAAAGGAATGGCAATGATAAATCGGTTCTGTTCTTCTTCAGTAGTAAACTTGATGTCAGGATCAAGACTTTTAAGATGGACGGTGAATTCTTAAGCATAGCATTACTGACCTTAGTGTGTGTATGTGTTTGTGTTTGTTTGTGTGTGTGTGTGTGTGTGTGTGTGTGTGAGCCACATACCTATACCACCATAGGGGTTGATGGCGTGCTGTTTCAATAGCCCTTTTTCCAGTTGTTCCATGATTGTATAGATTATAAACAATGGGTGAAACGGGAGACCCCATAGCTACCACACGGATGTGTTGGTGAAACACACAATCGTATACAAAATAGGTTTTTATTCAAACTAGTAGCGAGTAGCTTAACCACTAGGCAAGGTGACAAATTGGTTCGATGACTAAAGTTGGTATCCTCTTCCTCTTAGGCAGTATCACATCCAATTTGCCACTGGTACTGAGATGAACAGAGCAATAACATCAAACGAACGTATTCATGTTGTTAAACCCTTTCCTGCTTGATGAATTCCAGATAGCAATTTAGCACAGTTGTAACTTATATATTTACACTACTAATACTGACGATGGCCTGATGGGTGGGGGGGGGGGGTGGTATCGTTGATGAACTTTCGGTAACCCATATAAAACTTAGGAGGAGTCTCAGAAGTAGGGTACAGCTGCCCGAATGGACTTTCCTTAACTCGTCGTCCTTTTCCAGTTGTTGTAATAATGATTCAAGCTCCTTCTTGTACTTTGTAAAAAGGAAACCTATTCCCAAGTTTGAGATGAGTTGCATGCGCTATCACACAGCAGACTTTGACACTTTGGTTACATTTACACCCAGGCATACCAACCTCTCGAAACAGAGACGGTCCTGCAGTTACAAACTTCAAGGCTCCTATGACCCCTTATTAATCTCATGTGTCTGTGAGGTCACGTGTTCAGAGTAATGGGTCAATCTCTTGACAAAGACTGAAGTACGCAGTCGAAAGTTTTAGGTAAAAATCTTCAGGTTTGTGTTTAGCTCTAAAGCTCAATGTAATACCATGACTTACAAACACAGGTATATTTTCATTTGAAACATACAACATGACACACATCAGTGGCCAAGAGGATTTCAAATGTAAGAAAATTATAATTGAAGGTATTTTTCGCAAAAAGAGTGAATTCATCAAGCTAATACCAATATTATCCATTTCTTTCTATCATTAGCAAGCACCAACAAGGAAAAGAGACTCTTACTAACAACATCTGAAAGATTAGTAATAAGCACTTTAATATAAGTATCTGATCCACAAAAATGCTGCTGATCAGAACGTCGTTTATCAGTTTATAAACTATTAAACCTAGCTTTGTAGGTGTCGAAAATTCTTCTCCGTATCACACTTGACATACATTGGTACAAAATAACATGGGGTGCCTCTGTTGTAGGTTCATTTCATGTTCTCATCTTTTGGACATGGTGTGAAGGAAAAACAATTTAAAGGTTTGTCCTTATGGAATGCATTCACTTTGAATCATGTTTATATAATTTGTTCTGGTAAATTTTAATACATTTGCAGTAAGCTTTTACTGCAATATACAATTCAAAAGATATGATACCTCCTACTTTGATATACTGGGCTATAGGTTGCCCATTGTACAGAGTAATTCTTTCGGGCCTAATATAAATCAATGTTACTGTAATATTGAGTCAATACATTGATTAGGTCTAAAAGAAGTAAATGGGGACAATTATGTGTTTCAGAAGTAGACAAACACAATATGGAGAGTGTGTTGCCATAGGCTGAAATGACATCCATTCTCTCAGGAGTGTAATATAAAAAACAAGTAAAATGCGATACATTGGAAAGTAAATCTAAGCTTAAATGGGAAATAGAAGTAAATTATCACACTTTTACTTTTTCAATTTACTCTTTTTTGGGGGGGAGGGGGTCGGCAGCTTAAACTATGATCAGTCGTCTCAGCACTATCTCTTTTATATTTAGCTGTTGTTGCAAAGGTTCTGTTCGCTACATCTGTACTTACGTATCGAAAAGATATGACATTCCCTCCATATCCCTTGCTGTATTAATCTTCATGCCAATGAGGTTATGAGTTGTGCTGTATAAGTCCTCACAAGATAATGTCTCCGGCTTCTCACAAATAAAGGCTGTTTTCCCTAAAGACGAAGGACTGACAAAACCACATTTATCCTGCCATATTCCAAGTTCGTTTGTCGTAGTGCAATTCGTTATTTCTTCTACTTTACCATCGGTGAAACTTGCTGAGAACCCGAGACGTTTGTTTTCAAAGCTATTTAAAAACTTTTGGTACAAGATGGCTTCTCTATAATGTACCAAGTGAATGGTTATGCTTGCATCCCCTCTCCAAGCAGCATAGAAATATATGCTGTAGGTGCCGTTGCCATAATCGAATACCCTCCCTGCAGTTCTTGTACCGAGATTTTCATTTGTCATCAAGCCTTGTAGAAAGTCTCCTCCACGTCAGCGTCTATTACCATACTCATCATAGGCTTCCATAATGACTTGAATGTAATCACCCTTCCTGAAGGCCTTGTCCTGTACTAGTGATAATCTGAAATACACAAGTGATGACATTTCAAGATAGGATTTTGTAACAACAAGACAGAAAGAAAAAGAGAGAGCGAAGGAATGAGAGCAGGATTGATAGATGAGTGAGCATACATACATACATACATGTACATACATACATACACACACGTACGTATGTACGTACGTAAATACAAACAGACACACACACACACACACACACACACACACACACACACACACAGCAGAAATAGAATTTACCGAATCCCATAATTCATGATAGCACAGACACAACACTTAAACTTAGAGATGTGATTTTAGGTTTATCAATAAAGTTATGACATGGAAGTAAAAAGATAACATTTCACGATTTTCTTACTTTGATTTGGAGATTGCCGTTAATCCAAAGGAATTAATTTCTGCTTCAAACGGTTTTAAATCCTGTTTAACAGTGTCACCTCGATTCAAATTACCGTAAGACCACTCAAATTCCTTAATGATGCCAATCCAGTCCATCCCAAAGTGACTATAATTTATGTACGGAAAGTGATCATTAAGGACTGACGCTTTCTCCTTTTCGTCCAGTAAGCCTTGTTTCATTTGCGAAGACACGTCTTCAAGTTTCTGGACTGGTGCTTTAATAACTTGTGTATAAGACACTACATTCCTTGTAATTTTCTGGAAAGAACGATATAAACATTGTAAGAATTAGTTCTAAATTTGCAATATGGATGAGAGATCTTAACTTATGTTGGATATTTAATTGATAAACTACTATACTATGCCTTCACTTATTATTGCACCTGACAAAAAATGAAACTACACATTACATCTTCTGGTTTTATAATTTAAAGGCAAACGACAGCCCAGGAAATAAAGTCATTTTAATTGCCATGCAGGTTATGGAGAGTTATTTCATGATTTACATTTTTTTAGTTGTGATTTCAGATCGATCCCATGTCTTTATAGAATATATTTGCTATGAGCCATTGCATCATGGGAGTCAGCAGTATTAATATATTCATCATAGCACAATGACTATTTATTACCCCTAATGCCTACCGCCAAGGTGTAAAACGTATATTGTGAATATTGACTGTATAACCATGAATATATGATTTCTGCTGACTCCCATGATGCAACCAACATAAAAAATGTAGCAAGGTTACTATGATTTTGTTAAGCGAGACGCAAGACGTTAAATAACATTGAGTGATTTTGTCGAGCCAGATGATAAAGGTATTAACTAATTTGTAGAACGACATGATAAGGCTCAATACTTGGTCGTTCATGAATTTCCACAAAACCAACCAGGCAGAGAGCAAAAAAACATTGCTACCATGTCAAGCAAAGAGTCTTCTTTTGCCGAGGCCATAGCTTGTACGTTCTTATTAGTGACTTGCTATCATAAGCACTGCGTTTCGCGATATTGTTTTGAAATATTGTCCAGTCGCCATCCATAACTTTTACGACATCGCGACATAATCCTGAATATCCGCTTCCTTCTAATAATTTGTATTGATGGATTGTGTATATTTCACCAAATAAATTGATTTATATGTCATCAGGGAGGGACGAATTCCCATGTTTTTAAAGCCTAAAACACAAATAAGCAGAGTAACTAAAATGAATATACTATATACTAGTGTGAACCTTGTAAAAGTACACAATATTTGGCCCGCCAAGACATACTAGCAGGCCCGACAACCAAATTAGATCCAACTACCAAAGTGTGTGGGCTACACATATTACACGTTTAGGAACGTTCCTCACAACAAGTTGGTAACTCGGTAAAAATACAATGTCGGCATAATGAAAGACAAGGGTCCATGCTTGTATGGTATTGCTTGTGTTAGGTAAGTACTGACGTTGTTAGACAACTTACAGCATGTACTAAACAGACGGTAGTTCATTGTCAGACTGATGTTGGTCAATATTATGATACACTATACAATGTTGCAGAAAGGCATTCAGACTACAGGTAAACCTGGTAGTAGTACTAGTAGTACCATTGTTAAAAAAAACCTGTTGATGCCGTTACAAATTGCGTTAACCGTCGCACTGAAGCATTACCGGTAGTAATTGATATCGCCTATTACGCTAGTATGATGCGAGTCGGGCAATAAATGTACCACTGTTGGTATGATTTTGTTTAGACATACGATATTAACAACGTTATAAGTTTCAAGCACGATTATATATGAGATGAAGTAAATAGTTTGTTGAGCCAAGATGTCGTTCAGGTCGGGAGGCTATTGTTGAAAATTGTGGTTGCAAGTTACAAGTTTTTTTTTATACTAATAGATGCAATGACTAAATAAATGTTTGCGCACTTACCATGTATTCCACTATAACGTAGATGGCAAACACAATGAGTATAATGTAAAGAATACATTTCCACTTTGAAACTATCCTCTTCTGTGAAGACGACATCATATAGTGGTCAGATGACAAGGCAACGATAAATATTGTTTTTGGCACACTAGAAATTAGTTATGATGCACTGGATATACCTCGAGTACCAATGCGATAGGTGTATTCCCAATTCTGCGTGGATAAAATATACATGAACATATATACTACTTTGTGAGCCCATATTCTTTTAAAATATTCTTTTTGCGATAATTATCTCCAGCTGGTTGACATAGACAAATTACGTAGTTATTGTGTATTATAAAGCAAGCCTGTATGGTGTTGTGTTGTGTTGTGTACAGTAATTCCAGTATAATTATTGGTATGACTGACAGAGATCAAAAGGTAGCCTAACATTTAAGCAATCGCAAGCAGTTACCTAACATTAAAAAAAAACCATATTAATGAACACACACACACACACACACACACATGACTGTTACATGAAATTCATTGATTCTTAGTTAGACTTTCGCGAATATGTCACTGTATGATGGCAGAACAAAGGTTCATTGCAAAACGATTTGCGTCAACATTTAAGACATTGTGTAAAATACTTAAGAGGAAAGTTGAATGGTTGAAATATTTTAATACGTGGTTTTAGTGTATTATGTAAATGTTGGGGAGTGTGGCAGGTATAATCACAGGGAACAGAGAGCTCAGGCTGATGATGAAATAATTTGTTTGTGTGTGGTGTGACGTGAAAATTAAACTGCATATCATATACATACTCCCAGATAAATCGCTAAAGCTATATTTCGAAATATTTGTGAATGTTTACACCGAACTGATGAAATTTGACGTCGAAGCAGGTAATTGACACATATATTCTGCATTCAGAGGCGGATAATAGTTTTGTCATATTCCTAAACCTGAAATATTTTTTTTTAAATGACTAATTTGTTTGCACATACATAACCTATAATATAATTACCAGAATGCAATGTACACGTACAGAATGCAATGTACACGTTACTGTATCAGTCGAATTAACACAAATAATTATATAAACGTTAAAACCATCTTACCTTCAACGCGAACGTTCACATACACACAAACAGCGTTCGCCACCGAACGCGTATATACATATGTAACTAAAGGCCGTATTTTACTATGTATTTCGATTGACAATGTTTACATAACTTTTCTATAGCACGTCATGTTATTATATATAGTCTATATATAGTTGATTCCATGAGGATGTTGGGAAATTGTCCAAATCAAAATGAATGGCCGCGAATGATTTGGGGCAGAAAATGTGATGCTTGGTAAAAAAATGACTTCATTGTCTGGCTAGTTTATATTTAAAATAAGAGAGTATTAAAAATACTAGTGTGGAACCTCGTATTTAGAGATTGAAACAAGCAATGCAGTTATATCCAGGATAACCCTATCCGCACCAGATAGTGATCGTGAAAAAACAGGCTTACTAGTTCTGTATAAGTTTGTAGTTGTGAAATAAACAGGCTTACTAGTTCTTCATCAGTTTGAGGTTGTGAAATAAACAAGCTTACTACTTCTGCATCAGTTTGAGGTTGTGAAATAAACAGGCTTACTAGTTCTTCATCAGTTTGTGGTAGTGAAATAAACAAGCTTACTAATTCTTCATCAGTTTGTGGTCGTGAAATAAACAGGCTTACTAGTTTTTCATCAGTTTGTGGTAGTGAAATAAACAGGCTTACTAGTTCTTCATCAGTTTGTGGTCGTGAAATAAACAGGCTTACTACTTCTGCATCAGTTTGTGGTCGAGAAATAAACAGGCCTACTAGTTCTGCATCAGTTTTTGGTTGTGAAATAAACAGGCATACTAATTCTGCATCAGTTTGAGGTTGTGAAATAAACAAGCTTACTACTTCTGCATCAGTTTGTGGTCGTGAAATAAACAGGCTTACTAGTTCTTCATCAGTTTATGGTAGTGAAATAAACAAGCTTACTAGTTCTTCATCAGTTTGAGGTTTTGAAATAAAGAGGCTTACTAATTCTGCATCAGTTTGAGGTTTTGAAATAAACAGGCTTACTAGTTCTGCATCAGTTTTTGGTTGTAAAATAAACAGGCTTACTAATTCTGCATCAGTTTGAGGTTGTGAAATAAACAGGCTTACTAGTTCTTCATCAGTTTGTGGTAGTGAAATAAACAAGCTTACTAGTTCTGCATCAGTTTGTGGTCGTGAAATAAACAGGCTTACTACTTCTGCATCAGTTTGAGGTCGTGAAATAAACAGGCTTACTAGTTCTGCATCAGTTTGAGGTTGTGAAATAAACAGGCTTACTACTTCTGCATCAGTTTGTGGTTGTGAAATAAACAGGCTTACTAGTTCTGCATCAGTTTGAGGTTGTGAAATAAACAGGCTTACTAGTTCTGCATCAGTTTGTGGTCGTGAAATAAACAGACTTACTAGTTCTGCATCAGTTTGTGGTCGTGAAATAAACAGACTTACTAGTTCTTCATCAGTTTGTGGTAGTGAAATAAACAAGCTTACTACTTCTGCATCAGTTTGTGGTTGTGAAATAAACAGGCTTACTAGTTCTGCATCAGTTTGTGGTCGTGAAATAAACAGACTTACTAGTTCTTCATCAGTTTGTGGTTGTGAAATAAACAGGCTTACTACTTCTACATCAGTTTGTGGTCGTGAAATAAACAGACTTACTAGTTCTGCATCAGTTTGTGGTCGTGAAATAAACAGGCTTACTAGTTCTGCATCAGTTTGAGGTTGTGAAATAAAGAAGCTGACTAACTCTACACTTAAATTCTAGCTGTGTGATTTACAAGCTTACTAATTCTGTACCAGATTGTGGTTGTGAAACATACAAGCTCACTAGTTCCGCACCAGGTTGTGGTTGTGAAAAAAAATCACCAATTTATGGTTATGAGATTTTATGACTATTGTGGTTAGCCAAACAATACAACATATTTTGTGCTAACAAATAATGTTTTAGTTTAAATGAAAGGTTATATTTCGATCAGGAAGACGAGGTTTGTACAGATGAACCAGCAGTACAAGAACAACATCTGAAATAACATAGCAGTTGAAGCGAAATCATCCACGAATGATTATCCTAATAAAAAGTATGATATATGGGGTTAATAACATAAAGATTAGTGAGGTCAGTACAGTCATATGAAATGATCACTGTTTATATACTATTGTTAAAACAACCCAAGATGTTCCGTTATTTATTTTCATACCGGAAATGGCATCGTATTATTAAACAGCTGCTGCAGTCACATGCCTCCCACATTACTATACGTATTTATATGTTTTGTGTCAAATCAGTGGTCTCTAAATTCACGTGATATTTTCATTCTGTGTCAAAGTGGCTCCAAATATTGAGTATAAGTAGCCCCCCGGGATCAGATTATCGTACTAAAAAGTATTGATAGGGGTACTGTTTCTTTTTCTGTACACCATTGTTGGATCCCTTTGAGTTAATTAGTGCCTAGGAATTGGCATACTTTGTGACATTTTTGAAACGGGAAAAGGTTGACGAGAAAGACAGAGGTATTGAATGCTTTCTGTAGATATTCCTTGTTGTTGAATGATGTATTAATTGCATTTGGTTGTTTGAGACTACTGTCGGATAGACAACATAGTATAAGGCATGCGCAGCAGAAGAGGACAGCATGGATTTCAGGCTAGAAATAGCCATGTTATAATGTAGAACAGGACCGTATGGATTCCAGGCTACAGATAACCAGATTATACTGTAGGACAGGGCAGTATGGATTCCATGCATGCTATACTGTATAACAGGTCAGTATGGATTCCAGGCTACAAAATAGCCCTGGTATACTCTAGAGAACAAGACAATGTGGATTTCAAGCTTCTATATCTGTATCTGTTTGAATACTGGAGATTCTCTCACAATTGAGCAAAAATCCTTCAGGGGGATGTGCGCACTTCGTTAGTTTTAATCACGAGATTCACAGAGAGATGACAACGCGGACTTAAATTGTTGGATTCCAGGCTACAAATAGACACACTATACTGTGAAACAGGACAGTATGGATCCCAAGCTGCAAGTAACCATGAAAACATGAAAGAAAGAAAGAAAGAAAGAAAGAAAAACCAACGAGCACATTAATTAACATATATTTACTTCATGTGTGTTTAAATGCCATAATCGAGTATCCAATATACACCAGTAAGTAATTTAAAAATTTAAAATTCAAAGATTCAAAAATTGTCAACCGCGAATTTTTTTCATTACAACACAAAGGGTTTGAAATGTTTTCTTTTTTTTACAAATCCTAATCATTAAGTTGTATGTCACTGTATAAATCCACCAACTAATTATGTGTAACCTTAGAAGCCAAGTTAATTATCTTCACATGATTGGTATGACAGGGATATTTTATCGGTTATTTATTCTGTTCATACTTCATCAAGGATGATATCAGTTTTAAAAAAATGTTTAATTTCACATCACACTAAATGTTTGTTGACTTATTCCATCTTTTGCATTCTTCTCTTTGTAGTGGAATTCTAATAAAGTCCTAGATTGATTGATTGATTGATTGATTGATTGATTGATTGATTGATTGATTGATTGATTGATTGATTTCGTTACTGTGTCCACCATTAAAATGATGGTGCCTGATATAGAAATCTGTGCCAGGTTCTACCAAATTTATGTGTTTATAATAAAGGCATTTCCAAACCCTAGCAATAATACTGATAACTGTAGCCTAGAGCTACTGAATTACAAGAATTTAAGCTAAACGTTAAAGGGACACAATCTGAGTTTATATGTTTTTGGGATGTAGCTTTTTTCTGCACTTTAAAAGTACTCACAGAATTCTACTTACTGGTGTGCACTTGACCATCAATTGTAATTGACTGAACTCAAACCTGGTACTTTGATCTTATTCCCACGTATTTGTCTTCGTTCAGCCAAGGAAAATACGTGTGATCTAAGGGGTCTTTATCACTACGAGTCGATAAATGAGTAGTGACAACCCATAGGTCACGAGTATTTTCCAGCTGAATGAAGAAAAATATTGGAGAATAACATAATGATACCAGCGCCAGTATTAAATTTATAGGTAAGATTGGGGAAAGTAATGGTAATTTTGAACGTTTTGACTCTTATTTAGAACACAGTGAAACCGGTGACGTAGACGTGCGTTGTAAGGTAGATACATATTGTTGTGATGTCGAACGACCAGAATATATATCCCATATTTTGTGGTCAAATGGCTCTTGCATGGTATAATAGGATTTAACTTATAAATGATCCGATGATTATACTATCAAAAAATGGGCAAATACTCCACACTATGCAATCAATAGTTCTAAGAGTGCCAGAACTCAACTAGGGAACTTGCAATCCAGACAGAGCATGCTCAGACGCAAAGGACTATGGGATTATCTGAGGTTATCATATTACCTAATCTGGAGCTACCGATAAAATAAACCTCCCACAATGGTCGGGGTGACTATGAATTGATCATTTGTGGTTACAAATAATATAACAATATTGTTCATAATACTAATTGATCAGTGTTTATAATGACATTTCCCATGATGCAACATTCAACATGGCGGGTTTGCAAGTTCCCTATTGGGATGATTGTGATCGAAGGTTTTATAAGTATATTCACATAAGCGTAGAAATTCAGCTTGTGCCACTTCAAGTGAACAATCAGAAATATAACTATATCAGATGTACTGTCATAGTTACACTGTACTTTGGTCTACCGCCATACAAGTCATAAAGTATAACTGCAGACAACATACAAACGGAACCTGTTACACATAGTGAAAGTAAAAAAAACTAATGAATTGGATTAATAACACTTGGCACAGCATGTTGAAACAACAGGGACTTGTATTACATACAAAGGTTTGATAAGAAACAGTTTTATGGCCTCTCTATGTGTACATTAAATGCCATGGCAGGGGAACTGGAAATTTGTTTGTGGACATAACCATATCAAAATGTACTATGGCCATAAAACTGGTTTTATCTAGTGATGGAATGTATAACAAGTTGTTGTACTTCCTACATGCAGTGCCAAGTGTAATTAAATCAATTCAATTGTTTACCTTCCCTGTTTGCAACAGGTTCCATTTGTCCACGGTCTGATGGCTGCAGTTGTAAATGGGTTAAAGTAAAGTATATTGTGCAGATTTCAAAGTGTATTGCTTTGTATCAGCGCCGAGGACAAAATAATGGAGCTTTACCCAACCATGGATTTTATTTTTAAAAAGTACAAAACTAAAAAAATCGCCTTCATATTTCTGTGCATCTCTTTTTTCTCCTCTCTATCTTCTCCTATTTGATTCCTGGTAACAAGCCCTTTGCAAGCTGCGGCATATTCTCAGCCCCCACTTTAATAACTTCCATCATTAAAGAAATGTTCTGTTAGTGAACAAGTGTCGTCGTCGCCACCATGACTGTAGGTGATGTCGACGCTCCCAACACTTGCATATTCTTGCCAGAGCGAATGCTATTCCCAAAACAATGTTAAGGGCGCGCAAAAATGAATTTATTTTTATATGTTGATGTCGGAGCTGAAGAAACAGAAAACAAAAATAGGGTTGGTACAAAACACAGGTACAGGCCAGGCCGGGTCAGATATCGTCTGATAATATTTTTGTTTTGATTCACATTCACATTCACATTCAGATCCAAAGATCCGCCATTTTTTTTAAATTTGCAATATATGTATTGGTTTGCATGGCATATTGCATCTCTTCAATAAATGCTAATTCAACAACTCGAATATGTTCACATTCTGTTGAAAACATCCATAAATACTCTGAACCACTAAAACTATATCTCGCCATTAATTACCACTTTTAATTACCACTCATCACATGGAGCATGCACATTTAGATGTGTTGTGGACTGTGTAGTGGAAAAGTATAAATCAAAGCCTAAGTCGAATAATCAGTCACATTTCTATAGCACAGATTTCCAAAGCAATGTTCTGTTCAGTAGCACTGAATGACTAAAGCACAACATAGGCTTTGGTGAACAAATGAGCCTTTAGTTTTGTTTTGAGACAATCCAGGCTGGAGGCTTGGCAAACGGCTTTCTTTGACTACTTTATTTCCTGTGCAACATTCTAAAAGTGCTTTTACTCTTGAAAGCACCCAGTACATATAAGAAACAGTAAGAAATCGATGTGAAAAGTGTTATTTCAAGAAAAGAACACACTCATTGTGTGGTGAATTTGAAAACAAAGATAACTGATGGCATATTGGAATCTACAGGTTGCAGGTTCGAGCCCCGTCGCTTCGAATTCCTGCTGTTTGTTTCTGAGTGGCTAAAGTCCTTGGGCAAGATTTGAACCACGACTGTGCCTCAGTCAACCCAGATGTATAACTGGGGACCTGGTAGGATGTAGGTTGCAATGTGAAGGCTTTAATCCTATGCGCTAAAATAGCTGCAATGGATTGTATGCTCCCCGGGGAGTTGAGGAAGACTAAAGGGCCGTTGTGCTGTTCTGATCCGAGCCAGGGGTAATAATTGTAAAGCGCTTTGAGAACGGAGTGGGAAAGTGCTATATAAGAACCCAACATTATTATTATTATTATTATTGCTAAGAAAAAATAACCCGACAACTAATCAAAAATCTACATTATAATTTAATGGCAGATTGACATCATTAGAGCTGAATTTGAATCCAAAACAAAATATTAAGTCGATACCTGACCTGGCCTGTACCCGCGTTTTATACCAACAGACTCACATCTTTGGATTTGAATCCCCTCTCCATATATATATATATATATATACAAATGTATATATATATATATATATATATATATATATATATATATATATATATATATATATATATATATATATATATATATATATATATATATATATATATATATACTAATTCAGTGTAAGAGGTAAGTCATAAACTGAAGGAAAAGCGCTCAATACTGAGAAGTAGAGCTGTATTACACAAAATACACAAGTTATGGTACAGAGCCGTTACTCAGAGTTTCACGCTTGAATGCGATCTTCGGACGACGATCGCATTCATCGTGAAACTCTGAGTAACGGCTCCGTACCATAACTTGTGTATTTTGTATATATATATATATATATATATATATATATATATATATATATATATATATATATATATATATATATATGTATATATATATATGTATAGTTTTGGTAGTACTGGAATTCTTTCTTGGTTGTAACTCGGAGTTTCACGCATTGCGCGATCATCAGACAACTGCTGGTTTCTACTCTCTGGGTGTGTGTTTATAGGCAACATATGCGTTTCGCCATCTTGAACGCCGCACGGGGTTGTGGGATTGCTCTCGCAATGCGCACCGGGAAACCTGAAGACGACTGTGGGGGTAGAATCAGTCGAAAGCCACCCTACTATGGACAACACCACACGAATAGCGCACATTGATTACCGAATCGTTTTGAGTTTCCGTGAGAGTTTGAAGAGACAACCATTCCATAAGCTTCTTTTTATCGTCTTTAATGTACCAAGATTTTTTTTGTCACCGAAGGTCGTCATTTCAAGACATTTTGTATATATCTATATATCTATATATATATATATATATATATATATATATATATATATATATATATATATATATATATATATATATATATATATAATAGTATGGTTTAATAGTAGTCGTTGGCTATACATTCTGCTTTATGTACATAACTTATGTGTGTTCACTGACGGCTGTGTGTACACAAAAAAAATGAAAACAAAGGTTACGTATTATTAAGTAAGAACTTGTTAGCGTGCCGGCATTTACTGATTAATTCAGTTCTGCTGTTCAAGGTCGTTGATTTGTCGGCAGTTATAATAAAATATTTTTCCCAGAGACATAGTTGACATCATTTGGTAACATTTGAGTATGAGGAAGCCTGCTTGAGAACTGACCAGTGTATGTCGTAATTGGTTTTACTGTCTTTTAGGTGCCAAATGTATTTGCTGAGCGCAGTGTCTTTCTACTTGTGATCAAGTTTATATATATATATATATATATATATATATATATATATATATATATATATGTATGTATATATATATATATATATATATATATATATATATGTATAGTTTTGGTGGTACTGGAACTCTTTCTTGGTTGTAACTCGGAGTTTCACGCATTGTGCGATCATCAGACATATATATATATATATATATATATATATATATATATATATATATATATATATATATAATACATAAATTTCAGTCGATACCTAACCTGGCCTGGCCTGGCCTGGACCTGGCCTGTACCTGCCTTTTGTACCGACCGTCGCACTGAATTAGAGAGTCCGCACTTACCGTGTATTCCACTACACCAAACACCAAACACGATGAGTATGATGCAAAGAATATATTTCCCCTTTGAAACTACCCACTTCTGTGAAGACGACATCATATATTGGTCAGATCACAAGGCAACGACAAATATTGCTTTGGCACACAAGAAATTAGGTATACTAGATATGTGGATTTCTGCTCTGGATATACCTCAACAGTATCAATGTCGAATTCTGACTGGATGAAATATACGTGAACATATATATACTACTTTATGAGCCTATATTTGTTTTAAGATTTTCTCTTCACGACAATATCTCCAGATGATACCAACAGGTTTATCACTTAATTTGTGTGCATTATAAAGCAAGCCTGCATCGTGTTACAGTAATTCCAGTATAATTATTTTTATGGCTGTCATTATATCAAAAGGATGTGTAGCATTTGAGCAATGGCAAGCGGTAACCAAATCTGTGGCGATCACTCGGAACTAAACAAATGTCACAACACAATGGAAATAGAAGTAAATAAAGACATCTCGTCGCTTTGGCACAACACCATATTTTAATCAGATTTGAGGTATCCCAACATTACAGAATAAAACGTGTATGTCGAAATATTTATGAATGCTTACACCGATATCTAATGAAATTTGACGTCACAGCAGGTTGACACATAGTCTACATTTATATTCAGAAGCGGATTATTACATTTTGACTAATGTACGAAAGCTGCGCAAACAAACCGTAGTGTTCACCCTCAAAGAAGAAAGAGAAGTTAATTCTAGCGTTTTTGAGTCCAAAGTAGGAGGAAAGAAACAGTGGATGGTGGTAATAATTAAGTGTAGCTGTCTTCAACTAACAGCGAATGATAAAAGTTACATAGAGGGAATCATGCATCGTACCAACAAGGTATAGTTAGTACATGGTTGGGTAAAATTGACGATAACACGTATAGGTTCTAGACAATCGTCTTTTAGTATGATCATTTCTGCACCATTTCTGGACAAACGTACGATAACATAAGATAAAGTTCTTGCGTTATTACGGCGGCAGGCATGTGAACCTGGTTGTTGGTGATATGAGACGAGACAAGATCCCAGAGATCCAAGAATCTGACACCAATGCCACCAAAGACCCGGCGAATCATTCTGTTCATGTCATGGAATCTGTAGTTAGAGCTATGCACTCTTTGTACAACGTCGACGTTATCTCGTGGATGTGCTAATTTAATGATGACAATCGCTTCTGGGCATCGTTTAAATAATCTGAGAACGGCACATTTTGCTCCAAAGATTCTGTCCAAATAAGCTCTTGTTGTCCAAGAACCAAAATGGAAACAAAAATTCATCATAACCACAGGGGTCACAGAGGTGCAATTTCCTATTCTATCTATGAAATCAGCTTCAAATAACATATTCTTAACATACTGGACAGGAGAACCACCCCTGAGTAAAATGTAGTGAACATGAAATAACTCGCGCGGTTGGACGTTACGAAACCTCAAACTTTTACTAACTTGACCTACGGTTGAATCTCCGTACATGTGTATTTCTTTTCCCAAAAGACACTTTTCCATGTCTTCTTTCTGCCATTGTTGACTGCGACACATTAAAGGTACAAAGGTCAGGTTGTCCTTCCAATAACCACTGGACAGTGTAACCGGTAGGTCAGGTCCACATAATGGAAGTTTTGGTGTCACATTAGAATCTGTGATTAAATATCAAAGGAATATTAGTCAAAAACTACCAGTATTCATTAAAGTCATAGTGTGTCGGCAGGTGACATATTTGCAGTTTGTTGCTTCTTATTTTCAAAACTGTTCTCTAATCTTATTTTGATGCATACTTCTCGTGTTCAATATCAATGTTGTAATCAGCTTGCAATCAAAACTAACTTCAAATGAATAATTCAATGTCATCCTTTTTCAACATTTTATCATACATTACATTATTATAAACTATTACTATGTCCATTGCGGACATTATGTATGAGTATGTGCAAGCATATAATCAGCCTCGTTCAATATAGATATTCGCCATTTTTAAAATTCTTATCACAATTTTCTAATACTTTGTGTTAGGAACATTTAATACATATGCTTACCTTGAATTGTTATTGTTATTGGATTTCCAATAGTAGAGTTTTGGAATTGTCTGAATTGCAAAAAGAAATTTAAATTCCATAAAATTCAATACATGACTGAAGTGCTTATCATAAAGTGTGCCGGGGCATGGCTGCTTTCGGATAAAGTAAAGTAAAGTAAAATAACATACAAATGCGTTATTGTTACCAGACATTTTCGACTGCCTGCTTTAGCCTTTACCAACAGATTGAACATGTGAGTGTACTAATTGTAAAGGATCATAGGTGCATGGAAGATTGTAATGTCCTCCGTCTCTGTTGGTTGGTTTGCCTGCATGTAAATGGCTTCTACTCTCACTCCTTGCTCAAAATGCCCGGTTTCTGTATCAAGGATGTTCACTTTGTCAATGTTTAACAGAATTGACATCTTCGCCAGTGTTGGCTTTTCCATCTTCACAAGGGGATTTCATTCTTAATACAGATGCCAGCAAAGTGGGTATTGGAGCTGTGTTGAGTCAGATACAAGAGGGGTGGAGAGACCTATCTGCTTTGCTAGTAAAGTCATGAGTAAAGCAGGGAGAAAT
Source organism: Glandiceps talaboti (assembly GCF_964340395.1). NCBI lineage: Eukaryota > Metazoa > Hemichordata > Enteropneusta > Spengelidae > Glandiceps > Glandiceps talaboti. The sequence goes on along the minus strand of NC_135558.1, from coordinate 14,870,664 downwards.
TACTTTGTGACGCGCCAAGAGCAATTAGCTATAGTAGAATATGTGAAATATTTCAGGCAATACTTGCTTGGTAGAGAGTTTACCATTCGGACAGATCATGCCTCTTTGGTTTGGCTGCTAAAATTTAAGAACCCCGAGGGACAGTTGGCCCACTGGTTAGAGATCCTGGGCCAGTATAAGTTTAAAGTTGAACACAGGCCTGGTAAAAAGCATCTGAATGCAGATGCCTTGAGTCGTATTCCTGTGGAGTACTATAAGCAGTGTGGTAGGGATCACTACAAGGAAAGTCATACAAATACAATTATGGTAACTGATAATTCAAAAATTGAGTCAAACAGGTCGGAAAGTCAGGATTTAGTTTCTGAAGGTGTTCTTGTCAGTCGTAAGGCTTCAAGGGTGGGGGTCATTCCCAGCGAATTTAACAATGGGTGGCCTTGGGTGGAGGGACGCCTTCATCCAAATAGGTGTAATGCGCATAAAGTGTCCACCAAGCGCCCGATTGCTGAATCCAAGCAACGGGAAGCTGAATTTAGCTTAGATAGTAAACAGGTCATTGACCATGAGACTCTTTGGTCAGTGGAGGAGTTGAGGAAACAACAATTGGAGGATCCAAATATTGGTCTAGTAATGAGACATGTGGAGAGTGGTGAACCTCGACCAATTTGGGAGGATATTTCTCACAAGTCACCAGCTTTGAAGACATATTGGTCCCAATATTCCCAACTCAGGGTACATGTAATGGTATACTATACAAGCTATGGGAAGCAGCTGACGGAAAATTAGTGAGGTGGCAAATCATTTTGCCAAAAATCTTTGTGAAGCTAGTATTGGGGACTTTTCATGATAGTAAATTTGGTGGTCATGCCGGTATTGGGCGAACACTTGCAAAAACAAAACTATTAGTATGGGATGTCTATCGACGTGCGAAGTCACATTCGATTGTGTAATGTATGTGCTAAAAATAAGTCAGTTGTTGGAAAGAAGAGAGCCCCTCTAAAAACTTATGTTGTTGGTGCAGCTCTTGAACGCATAGCCATCGATGTGGTGGGACGCTTTCCGGAAAGTATAGTAAAGGTAATAAAAAGATACTGGTTGTTGGTGATTACTTCACCAAGTGGATGGAGGCCTATCCAATTCCTAATGAGGAGACTACCACAATTGCATAAGTGCTGTCGGATAATTTCCTCAGTCGTATTGGCATGCCCCTGGAATGCCATAGTGACCAGGGCAGAACTTTTATTTCAAATATTTTCAGGGAGGTGTGTGATTTGCTGGGGGTGAATAAAACCTACACTACCCCTCGGCACCCGCAAAGTGACGGACAGGTCGAAATGTTTAATCACACCCTGGTCCGTTATATAAGAGCTTATATGGATCCCCTGAAACATCAATCAGACTGGGATGAGAACATCAGTTTGGCCACTTTTGCATATCGTAGCAGTGTGCATCCATCTACTGGGGAAACACCTAATATGATGATGTTTGGGAGGGAGTTGCACTACCCCGGATGGCAGTAACACCGGTAGAACCTCCAAAGGGGCTACCAACTCTGACTACATGTATGTAGCTGACTTAAGGGAAAAATTAGAACATGCATACGAACATGCGAGAACACAGTTGAATGGCACAGCTAGGCGACAGAAACGTTTGTATGATCGTTTCGCAACTAGGAATACTTTTTAAGTTGGGGACTTTGTTTGGTTGAAAGATAAGCGAAGGAAAGAAGGTTACGCACCAAAACTACAGTTGGCTTTTGAAGGGCCATATCTGGTTACAAGCAAACTGTCCGACCAGGTGTACCGGATACAGCTCAGCCCTAGAAGTAAACCAAAGCTAGTTCACCATGAAAAGCTAAAGCAATATCAGGGGGAAGTTCTGATTCCCTGGTTGGACAAAGCTAAAGTTGTACCACAGGATGAACGCATCCATGTCGGTAAACCCACTGACCCAGCTCTATTAACATGAAATGTGGGTGACGAAAGTAAGGTCACTGACCCCATCAAAGACACTGTAACATATGACAGTGACATAAATGAGGTGAAAGGTCATTCAACTGAGATCAACCTTGGGTTAGACAGTCATTTGGACACTGGTAAAGTAGAGAAAGATGACTTGGATTGTGGCCAGAATGAAGTCAGTGCTCTGGATACGATGGAAAGTGTTACTAGTACACCATGTGATCTGGCGGTGGATTGTGAAATGACCAATGGTGACAAAAGTCCGGTTGTTGACGAATCTCCACTTTGTGTTCCTACGGCACTGCCTAAGAATGCAAATAGTCAGCAAATGGATGACAAGGTCAGGCACAGGAGGTATCCAAGGAGAGAGAGGAAATGTGTAGACCATTATGGTTTTGGTAGACAAGGCCGTGAAACAAGCATGGGAAGAGTTAGCAACATACAGCTCTGGTGGAGCTGTACAAGTGATCTATAAGCCATAGAAAAGTACACCTCGTAACCAGGGAGATTGTAAGTCTCTCCCTTCAGGGTTTGACGTCCCTGCGAAGGTTAGTCACAGTGAGTGTTACTTGATGAATAGTTACGCTTGGTGGACGTCGGTGTAGTCCATGGTAGTCACATGTTTCCAGGCAGACTGGTGAAACAGTGATGTTCAGTCATGGATATGATCCTAATATAGGATCAGAGTGATTGGTGGATGAGTAATCATCGGTTATTATTTTTCTTCCCGACAATCGACATTTACCGACTGAAAGAAAAAAGGCAGCTCACTATTGTACTTGTTTCATCGAGTTGACTACATCAGAACAAAGTACAGCAAAGTAAATGATAAGTTTCTACTCTCTTATCTCTATATCTGTCTCTATTGGTCTATTAGAATTGCTGGAGTATGCAATTGGCCTGGAGGCATCTAACTAGTCAGGTAGTATAATAACGCCATGGGTATGGCCTGGCACGACTTTATACAAGTTAGACTTCAATGTAATGGGTGAAATTGTGGGTGGTGTACACTATTTGCATGAGCCCTTGCCATATGCCAGATAACATTTGCCTTGCAGTTTACGCCCTCTATTGTCTTTGGGTGGTATGTAATTGCAGTGTGATAGACCTGTTTATATACCCGCACCTATAATAACTCTACCTTCCACCTTTCCCTTTACCTCTTGTGGAAGTACCTTGCTGTCTGGATTTCAAGTGCAATAGGTAGATTTTGCTTAGTGTCAGGCAAGTTTATATGCAGTTCTTACTAAAATGGTGCATCCCATTGCTGCGGGTTGGTCTTGCCAGCTGAAGCGTAATGTGGATACTGTTTTTGCATTGGGACAGGTGATGGGACATCTAAGTGCTGAACTAGATTAGTCATAGAGGGTCCGAATCCCCACCGCCACCACCCTTTATCGGTGAATTTAAACGTCTGATTACTGAGAAGTTGCATGTTGACAACGACTGTACGACACACTTTACTCTGAAAGTTGTATGTGGTACCCACAGTTAAGTTTTTGTATGGGTTTTTACACGACAGATTCTTACATTTAGTTTGAACAGAACAGGAGGGCTTGTTACCCTGAGTAATCTTGAGATTGGATCATTTAGTACAGTTTAATATAAGATTAATAATTTTTGTCAACCTTTTGTGCATGAGGACATGCACAGGTCTGGTCGGGGGGAGTTGTTACGAAATATTTGGGACATTTTAGCGCCCTCAGTAGTCACTTGTGTCCAGTCCTATACTATTAGTATCTGGCTGAGAAATGTAAAAGATCCCTGATTCTAGGTACGGTTATCCGACTATTTGGGTATGTCAGTCAGTTGCGAGGAGGTGGAGACTTGGTCACGTGAGGTTGGTAACCATTGGCAACCACCCCTTCCGTCCGGGGACTCTGGTTGAAGACGGCATGCAGTGAACAGCGTATTTCTTGTGCTGGTGAACTAATCTCTTGCTTACCTCTATTTTCCTTCTATTTCGGTTAAAACCTATTTCTTTCATTGGGGAAATATTTCCTCGTATACCTCTGTGAGGTAGATTTTTGGTTTATCGAGTTGTTCCAGGGTTTTTCTGGTTTCTTTGTTCCGTACGATTGGTGTGGCAATCAGTGCATTCGTGTAGACCCAGTTTTACCGTGCGAGTTCTGCCCTCGCACACAGTCTAAACGAACGGCCCGTAACGAGGCATTCACGGTTATCGGAGGCCAGTTTGCGCTACCGTTTACCACTACCGTTATGCAGCCTGTGTTGCCATGGGTTGAAATGACATAGATTCACTCTCAGGAGTCAAAAAAGTAACATGCGATATATTGGCAGGAAAATATAAGCTTACATGGGAAATATAAGTAAATTATCACACTTTTACTTTTTTGAATTAATTTTTTTTAGGATCGGCGGCTTCAATAAGAGTCAGTCGGCTCAACACTACAATTGTTGCAAAAATTCTGTTCACTACATCTGTACTTACGTTTCGAAAAGATACGACATTCCCTGCATATCCTGTGCTGTATTAATATTCATGTCACCAAGGTTATGAGATGTGCTGTTGAGGTCTTCACAAGATAATGTCTCCGGCTTTTCACAAATAAAGGCTGTTTTCCCTAAAGACGAAGGGCTAACAAAACCACATTTATCCTGCCACATTCCAAGGCCATTTGTCAGAGAGCAGTTTGTTATTTCTTTTAGTTTACCATCGGTGAAATTTGCCGTGAACCCAAGACGTTTGTTTTCAAAGCTATTTAAAAACTTTTGGTACAAGATGGCCTCTCGATGGCGTACTAAGTGAATGGTTATGCTTGCATCCCCTCTCCAAGCAGCATAGAAATATATGCTGTAGGTGCCGTTGCCGTAATCGAATACCCTCCCTGTAGTTCTTGTACCGAGATTTTCATTTGTCATCAAGCCTTGTAGAAAGTCTCCTCCACGTAAGCGTCTATTACCATACTCATCATAGGCTTCCATAATGACTTGAATGTAATCACCCTTCCTGAAGGCCTTGTCCCCTACTAGTGATAATCTGAAATACACAAGTGATGGCATTTCAAGAAAGGATCTAGTAACCTATAAACAGAAAGAAAAAAGATAGAGAGAGAGAGCTGTGTGTGTGTGTGTGTGTGTGTGTGTCAGAGAGAGAGAGAGAGAGAGAGAGAGAGAGAGAGAGAGAGAGAGAGAGAGAGAGATGGACAGATAGATAGATAGACAGACAGACAGACTGACAGATTTACAGAGGGATTGGTGGAGCGATTAAGTGTGCAGAGACATATACATACATACATACATACATACATACATACATACATACATACATACATACAAAAGCAGAAATACATTTTTCTGAATCCCACCATTCATGATAGCACAGACACAACATTTAGACATATAATTTTGATTTCAGGTCTATAATAAAATTGCGACATGAAAGAAAGTAAAGAGATAACATTTCATAATTTTCTTACTTTGATTCGGAGATAGACGTTAATCCAAAGGAATTAATTTCTGCTTCAAACGGAGTTAAATCCTTTTGAACGGTGTCACCTCGATTCAAATTACCGTAAGACCACTCAAATTCCTTAATGATGCCAATCCAGTCCATCCCAAAGTGACTATAATTTATGTACGGAAAATGATCATTGCGGGAGATTGACTCTTTCTCCTTGACGTCTACTAAGTTTGGTTTCATTTGCGAAGCCAGGTCTGCAAGTTTCTGGACTGGTGCTTTAATAACTTGTGTATAAGACACTACATTCCTTGTAATTTTCTGGAAAGAACGATATTAACATTGTAAGAATTAGTTTTAAATTTACAATATGGATGACAGATCTTTACTTATGTTTCCAATTTGAGTAATAAACAACTTTAATTTGCTTTCACTTAATATTTCACTTAATATAATAATACTCTTGAAAAAGATTGAAACTACAACCTATATGAAGTCTGTTTTTGTTACTGAAAGGAGAACAACACCCAAGGGAAAAAAATGGCATTTTAATTGTCATGCAGGATTTGGAGAGTCATTTCATGATTTTACATCACCTACAATTAGTTGTGATTTCAGAAAAAACATCAAGTTGATCTAATGCCTTTATAAAATGTATTTGCTATGGGCCATCATCGAAGTCAGCAGAAATAATATATTCGTGATAGCACAATGAATATTCATAACTCCTAAGAGCCTATCCCGACGGTGTAAAACATATATCATGAATATTCATTGTATAACCGTGAATATATATTATTTCTGCTGACTAACATGATGATGAACCAACATAATACATGTAGCAAGGTTACTATGATTTGTCAAGCAGGACAGAAGACGTTACCATAACATTGAGTGATTTTGTCGAGCCAGATGGTAAAAGGTAACAACTTCAATAATAATTGGTTGAAAGACATGATAAGGCTCAGTCAATAAAATACTTTGTTTGTCATTGATGAATTTCCACACAATCTACCAGGCAGACAGAAAAAAAAACATATTGCTGCCATGACCGTTCCTTCTTACTTGCTATCATAATCACAGCGATGTCCGTGCTGTTGTAGCGCGCTGTGATAAGCTTTCTGGCTTTCAACTGGTCTGTTGTTGATGGTTATAGGCAGTTCACGACATTTTGTAGAGATATGCACATCTCGAAGATTCGTGACATTTCTGGCCATAAAGATGTTTGAGTTTATACTACTGGCTTACGACAACTTGGAGTGTGCCATTATTATAATACAATATATCACCTACGGCTGATTGCCTTGGAAAATTGGCTACGTCGAATTTTGAATGAAGTTTATTTTGCATAGATATACAGTGTCTGTGAATTAAATCTGATTTGTTCAATGTCCAACAGGATGCAAGTACTCAGCTAGATTTATTTTACTTTGTTGGTACATTTCAAAACAATGCCCGTATCTCTTTGCGTGCCTGTACTGTAATTGTATAATTTCAGTTTGACAAAAGAGAATTTATTTTGTATTCTGTTCATCTCTTCTGTTTGATACAACCACACAGAAACCAATGGGAAAGTGGACATGCTACACTTTAAGATAGCAATATTACATGAGTACAGTTTCTTCCTACATTTTGTCTAAGTGAAATGAACTGCACATACCACCAGTGTGTGAACTTAAGGGAAAATGACTACTGGTCACAAGGACCGACATGTAGCAAATACTGCTGGTCCTTAAGGAAAACTGCTGGTCCATACTCAATGCAGTTCACGTTCACGACCTATATTTATATACCCTCCATTTACAGATTAAATGATTTTGAAATTTAATATGATACAACATATCTTTAGATATACTAAAGTAAAAGAAAGTACAACGAATTGTTCACTATCCACTATTATTTCATAAAATTTCCACTCACAGAGTCAACAAATAACTTGGAAGTAAATTTTGATTCACTACCAAGTAATATTTGACTCTATGAGTAGAGATTTTCATTTGTAACTATGAACCCAGAGACTATGAATATTCATTTTCGCATAATCTATTCCTATAGACTATAGTGGTCTGAGACTGAATGTATTCATTACACCATAGAAATACATATCCATAGATTGTAGATAATATGGGTGAATGAATCATTAAATATGCATTATCTGCAATCTCTAAGAGATCACAGTCCTCTCCTTCCTCTCTGTACGATTCACTAAATTCTGAATCACATATCCAAAGTCAGATTCATCGTCTGTCGCAACAGCTGATGTAGCTTTCCAACTCTTAGCGAACGTAGACCCACAACTTTATCATGGCAGAAAGTTTTGTCGCGTAACTATCCCTCTTGAAAACTGTGTATTCACTTTATTTCAATTTCCGTCCACAAAAGTGACACGGAGCGGTTTCGTCTTCCTTCAAATGTGTACTGAAGCCCCCCCCCCCCCATAAAGCCCTACCCGTATACCATACAGTGGTGTATTGAGTATCGTCTCTGACTCGACTGTTTGTGTAAGAAATCTGACCGTGATGAAGAGAACTATGGCTAAACATGTCTTACAATGCAAGTTTTTTTGACGTGAGAGCGTGATATGTTAACTGTACTATAATGCGTCATCCACTATATGTACCCGTGTTTGGCATGATGCAGTAATTTTCCAGATAAAACAATGGCAACAAAAATGCAACATTTCTAAGTTTATACGTTGATTACAACATGACAGGACATACATTATCATATGAATCAAATTGAAAGCAATCAGACTACGCATTTTTTTTACTGTTTTACAAAAAAAAATATCGTACTGAAGATATTTTACGAAGTGTACCTGCATTCTTTATTAGTTAAAACGCCATTTTCAGAGTAGTTTATATGTTTTCCGTCAGTTTGTTTTGATCGTGGCCACACACATGGGGAACTCCGGTAAATTGATCGGGAAACCCGCTAACATTTACCGGCTTTAATACCAGCCTTTAAACACAGTGTCTGTTTAAATTCGTCTTCTTCTTCGGAAGCTCATTGCTGCCTTCTAAATATCGCCACATACTTTATAAATACAAGGTGGAACTGTCTCAAACACGTTAAAAGTTTCATACACTTAGAACAGTAAACTTTATATCATGGTGGGAAAAGACGCATGCGCTGAATGCGTAAAATGGGTCTGAATGTCTAAGACGTTCTGATTAGTCAAGACACAAATAATTGGAGAAATTCGGTCAATCATGTGTTTGCTAACATAATTTCATAAAGTAAATGCTGTATGCTACGTCATATGTAGACATGATATCAACATTGACAACAACACGTAGCGAGCTAGCTCTGTGTCGCTTGACTTGGACGAGATGATGTCGAGAGTATAATAGGTAACACAAGATCAGATTCATGTAGGTGAAATTGGATATATCTTTGAATAAATGTTATTATTTACTCCAAATTTCAGTCGGTCATAAGGACCGATACGTTGTTGTAATTCTGAAAAACTGTCGGTCCGAACGGAAATCTGTTGGTCTCGGGCCGAAGGACCGGCGTTAATTTCGCACGCTGCATACCACTATGTAGACAATCAAATATACACCGCGAAGGACATTTTAGGCGCCCTTCATCAGGTGTTTGATAATATATATATATATAAAAACATTGGTGCCAGAAAGTCTGGACTGCATGGACTTGAAATACATTTAAATGATTTATTTCATTTAGATTAAATGTAACAAAATGGAATCTTGCTATTTAAGTGTGTGGCATATGCAGTTTCTTGTTGGTTTCGGCGTGGTATATTAACGGAAAAGATGAAATTCACTGTAATATACTATGTGGCTTGATGTTGGACAACTTAAAGGGAAATATACTGTTAGTGTGAACCTGTGAAGGTACATCATTTTTGGCCCTCCAACCAATGCTATCAGGCCTAACAACGGAGTGTGTGGTGCTAGAAATATTAAACTTTCAACTTTCGAGAACCAGCAGTTATGATATAGGATGTTCAGTAAACCTCCAATAAATATTTCCACTTTGTAAATAAAAGTTACAAAAAAGGAACTACCAATTGTACAGTTTGTTTTTGTACTGTTCATATTTGAACACTTTAAATGAAATAAATATGTGCAGTTCCATATCAGAATAGGAATTTTCAATTATACTATTCACATTTAGGTAAGAATTGATGTGGTCAGACCCCTTTCAGGATGTTCTGATAGCAGACGCGAGTTCGTTGTCAGCCAGACTGATGTTGGTCAATAACATGATACAGTGTTGCACGAAACGTACGCAGACTGCATGTAAACCTGGCAATAGTACTACTAGTATCCCTAAATACGTGATGCCCGGTAAGGGTTGACCCTATTTTGTTTTATTTCTCATTTACTTTTTCACGGCACTATGTGTTGTAGAGTGTGTAGTGGGCAAATTAAAATCAAGGACCATTTCAATCAATCAATCAATCAATCAATCAAACAATCAAATTTTTATAGCACTGATTTACAGAGCAATGTTCTGTTCAGTAGTGCTGAGTAACTAAAGCACAACATAGGCTTTGGTGAACAAATAATAAGTACTTAGTTTTGGTTTGAGGCAATCCTGGCTGGAGGCTTGGCAAATATCTGTCTTTGACTACTTTTCTGTGCAACATTCTAGAAGTGCCTGTAGTTGGCAAACGTTTTTACTCTTGGATTCCCCAGTACGTACAAGAATCAGTATGAAATCGATGTGAAAAACGTGATTTCTAGAATAGAAGACACCTATTGCGTGGTGAATAAGATTTTGTTGAGCCAGATTGCGTTCTCTTTGAAGTTAATTACATATAAGTGAGACTCTGTCGTTGAACTTTGCTGCTGCAAGTACAAGATGGCATGGCTGAACAAATGTTTGCGCACTTACCGCGTATTCCACTATAACATAGAAGGCAAACACGATGAGTATTATGTAAAGAATATATTTCCCCTTTGAAACTATCCTCTTCTGTGAAGACGACATCACGAAGTGGTCAGATCACAAAGCAACGATAAATATTGTTTTTGGTTTGGCACACAAGAAATTAAGTATACTAGATATGTGGATTTCTGATCTGGATATACCTTAACAGTATCAATGCGATAGACGTATGTCGAATTCAGCCTGGATAACATAAACCTGAACATTTTATAGTAATTCGTAAGCATATATTCTTTTAAAATTTTCTTTTCACGATAATTATCTCCAACTGACACCACCAAATCAGGTAATGCTTGTGCATTATAAAGCAAGCCAGGATGGTGCTGTGTAATGCCAGTAATTCCAGTATAATTATTGGTATGACTGACAGAGATCAAAAGGCCACCCAGTATTTGAGTAATCGCGAGCGGTATCCCAACATTAAAGAAAACAAAAATGTGCTGAACGTTTGTTCAGCCATCATACCGAACTCTGACAAAGAATTTCATGTAATAGTTATGTATGTGTATATTTTAAAAAAAAAGATATATGAATTGTTGTAACATTATGTAAAATACGTAAGATGAAAATTGTATGGTTGAAAATATGGAATCTTGCTATTTAAGTGTGTGGCATATGCAGTTTCTTGTTGGTTTCGGCGTGGTATATTAACGGAAAAGATGAAATTCACTGTAATATACTATGTGGCTTGATGTTGGACAACTTAAAGGGAAATATACTGTTAGTGTGAACCTGTGAAGGTACATCATTTTTGGCCCTCCAACCAATGCTATCAGGCCTAACAACGGAGTGTGTGGTGCTAGAAATATTAAACTTTCAACTTTCGAGAACCAGCAGTTATGATATAGGATGTTCAGTAAACCTCCAATAAATATTTCCACTTTGTAAATAAAAGTTACAAAAAAGGAACTACCAATTGTACAGTTTGTTTTTGTACTGTTCATATTTGAACACTTTAAATGAAATAAATATGTGCAGTTCCATATCAGAATAGGAATTTTCAATTATACTATTCACATTTAGGTAAGAATTGATGTGGTCAGACCCCTTTCAGGATGTTCTGATAGCAGACGCGAGTTCGTTGTCAGCCAGACTGATGTTGGTCAATAACATGATACAGTGTTGCACGAAACGTACGCAGACTGCATGTAAACCTGGCAATAGTACTACTAGTATCCCTAAATACGTGATGCCCGGTAAGGGTTGACCCTATTTTGTTTTATTTCTCATTTACTTTTTCACGGCACTATGTGTTGTAGAGTGTGTAGTGGGCAAATTAAAATCAAGGACCATTTCAATCAATCAATCAATCAATCAATCAATCAATCAATCAAACAATCAAATTTTTATAGCACTGATTTACAGAGCAATGTTCTGTTCAGTAGTGCTGAGTAACTAAAGCACAACATAGGCTTTGGTGAACAAATAATAAGTACTTAGTTTTGGTTTGAGGCAATCCTGGCTGGAGGCTTGGCAAATATCTGTCTTTGACTACTTTTCTGTGCAACATTCTAGAAGTGCCTGTAGTTGGCAAACGTTTTTACTCTTGGATTCCCCAGTACGTACAAGAATCAGTATGAAATCGATGTGAAAAACGTGATTTCTAGAATAGAAGACACCTATTGCGTGGTGAATAAGATTTTGTTGAGCCAGATTGCGTTCTCTTTGAAGTTAATTACATATAAGTGAGACTCTGTCGTTGAACTTTGCTGCTGCAAGTACAAGATGGCATGGCTGAACAAATGTTTGCGCACTTACCGCGTATTCCACTATAACATAGAAGGCAAACACGATGAGTATTATGTAAAGAATATATTTCCCCTTTGAAACTATCCTCTTCTGTGAAGACGACATCACGAAGTGGTCAGATCACAAAGCAACGATAAATATTGTTTTTGGTTTGGCACACAAGAAATTAAGTATACTAGATATGTGGATTTCTGATCTGGATATACCTTAACAGTATCAATGCGATAGACGTATGTCGAATTCAGCCTGGATAACATAAACCTGAACATTTTATAGTAATTCGTAAGCATATATTCTTTTAAAATTTTCTTTTCACGATAATTATCTCCAACTGACACCACCAAATCAGGTAATGCTTGTGCATTATAAAGCAAGCCAGGATGGTGCTGTGTAATGCCAGTAATTCCAGTATAATTATTGGTATGACTGACAGAGATCAAAAGGCCACCCAGTATTTGAGTAATCGCGAACGGTATCCCAACATTAAAGAAAACAAAAATGTGCTGAACGTTTGTTCAGCCATCATACCGAACTCTGACAAAGAATTTCATGTAATAGTTATGTATGTGTATATTTAAAAAAAGAAAGATATATGAATTGTTGTAACATTATGTAAAATACGTAAGATGAAAATTGTATGGTTGAAAATATGTAATAGGCAGCTAGGTACGGATAGGGCATTATGTAAATGAATTGGCGTGTGACAGGTATATCACACGGAGCAGAGAGCTTATGATGGACAGCCTCTTATGGGTAAATGTGTGTTTGAGGTTTAAGTATAACTGATTAAATGTGTTCTCTGTCAGCTCAAACTACAGTTTTGTGTTAATGTTATTTGATGTGACTTGTGACCTGTATACTACGTTGGTTGATGGGCGATTGCTGTTGAATGGACACAGTTTGCGATCTCTACATCTGCAAGATATAGTATGTACTTTCATTTTGTCAATGCAGCCCTTATGAAAGCACACATATTTACTCATAAGAGGCTACAGTACAGCTCAGAGATATCCAAAGAAGTTTGGAATTTGAAGGAAATGAACCAATCATATAATATTCAGAGGGATATCATCACCCAAGCGGCTGCTTACACAAATGAGATAAAATGTTGTAATCTCTGTTAACTGATGAGAAACTATGTATAATTAATGCCGAAAAAAGCATACTACTGAACAACAAATCTGAATTAGCCTCGAAATGTCGCCATGAAGGTAAATTTTCCCTCGCCAACTATAGAAGTAAACCTCCATAAGGAATAGTTTAGACCGACCATCTTGTTACTCAATATATACAAAAACTTTTAAGTGTGTATATATCAACCTTGACAATCCCAATTTTATCAGTCGCCTGATGATCGCTCAGGGAGCGTGAAACTCTGAGTAACAACTTTTAACATCCTTATTCTTTTGATTTAAGTCTATAATGCTCTGCTACTAATAGCACTGTTCTCTCCAGTGAGACACACACACACACACACACACTATATATATATATGTATATATATTAGTCTCGAATATATAGATGACTTTATTCTTTAATCCCAGAAACAAAATAAACCAAATCCATAACGATATTATGATTACGTAAATAAATAGGAAAGGGATCGAAAAATAATTATCTGCCAACCAATCTAGTCCAACCCTGCCAATACATGTTACAATAACCAGAATACAAATGTTATGATGGGCATTTTCACCGTTTCTTAGCATTTGTTACATTTTCAAAACATCTACAAATAAAGAAAAGTAAGAAAAAAAAATGTGCATCCATAAAGATTTTGTCTCCCAAACAAAGAAAACAAAGACATAACACTATCTCTTCCCAACTCTAACCCCCCCCCCCCACACACACAAGTATTTTTAACTGTATGTATTGCTTGTAATCTTGTCCAAATTCACACCAGCTGTGTTTATTCCTAATTATCATTTGAATATCATTCCATAGTTTTGCACCTGGGTATTTCACCATGAATTGTCCTGACCTGTGCTTTACCCTTCATTTCTTTTTTCATTTTGTCTGGTTGAATATATGTTCTTACATGTTGAATATAAGTAACTAACAGGTGTGTAGTATTTGTGACACACTTCGGCTAGCCTCAAATGTAACACATCGTGGACGAAAGCTGCTAATTGCAAATTAATGATTTGCATGAAGAGCTTAGCTCTGATCATATCCTTGGTAATGATGTTGGGTGTTCAAATGGTTTGCTCAAACTGTTTTATCTTCTTTTTGCCGACGACCTAGTTTTCATGTCATATAATGCAATTGGAATTCAAAGACTGCTTTCTAAACTTAAACATTACTGTGATAAGTACAAATTGAAAGTAAATCTTAGTAAAACCAAGGTTATAGTGTTTAGAAATGGTGGGGTATTAAGGAATTATGAAAAATGGTCTTATGGACAACAAACAATTGAAACGGTTTCATACTACGTGTATTTAGGCTTGAAACTGTCGTGGCATCTGGACAAAAGCTCAAGAAAAATTGGCTGAGCAAGCATCTAAAGCTATGCATGCTCTAATGATCAATTGGAATTCAAAGACTGCTTTCTAAACTTAAACATTACTGTGATAAGTACAAATTGAAAGTAAATCTTAGTAAAACCAAGGTTATAGTGTTTAGAAATGGTGGGGTATGAAGGAATTATGAAAAATGGTCTTATGGACAACAAACAATTGAAACGGTTTCATACTACGTGTATTTAGGCTTGAAACTGTCGTGGCATCTGGACAAAAGCTCAAGAAAAATTGGCTGAGCAAGCATCTAAAGCTATGCATGCTCTAATGATCAACCTCAGAAAATTGGGCCAAGTGCCAATTCCACTGTGTTAAAAAATTTTGGACACTAAAATTCTGCCGATTTTGCACTACGGAAGTGAGACTTGTGGATATCATGAAAGGGCAAGCCATTGAAAATGTTCATATAAAGTTTTGTAAATTTTTACTTTCATCACAGAAATCGTATATCCATGTAGCAGTACGTGGAGAGTTAGGCCGTCCAACTTTAAGAGCATTACGATTGGTTAAAATAGTTAAATATTGGTTCAGAATTCTAAACATGAGTCAAAGCCGTTATGTCTTACATATTGCTATCGTTTACAGTGTACATTAGCAAATGCCAACAAAGAATGTTGGGTGAAAAATCTTAAATCAATTCTATTTATGTACGGTTTTGCTGAAACATGGTACAATCAAGGGGTTGGAGATGAAAACTTGTTTGAAATCAATTTCCGTCAACGCTGTCTGGATATTGATTTTCAGAACTGGTGTGACATTGTTGGTTCTTTTGATAGGTTGCGTAGCTATAAAGTATTTAAAACAGATTTAACCCTAGAGTCGTATCTTACGATTGAGATGAAACCTATCTTTCGTTTAACTTTATTAAAGTTCAGAGTTTCTGCTCACAGTCTTATGATTGAAAAGGGCAGACATTTGGGGATCCAACACAAAGATAGGTTATGTCAAGTGTGCCTGGAAACCATTGGAGATGAGAAACACTTTATATTTGTCTGTCCTCTTTATGAAGAACTCAGAGAAAAGTATATTCCCGCAATCTATATAGACAAACCATTATCTGATTATAAATTTTTTAGGTTTATGAACAATCGAAATCCTACTGTTATAAGAAACTGTGCAAGATATTTTTATGTTTTTGAAAAAAGAACACTATATTTACAAGACGTTGAATAAGAACAAAAAATGTTCTCAATTTTCGTGTTATATTCTTTGAATCACCCACATTACGTTTTGTATTATATACTAGCTGTACGTTTGACCTCAGACGTTATCTTGATTTATCTTTTTTCGAGACTGTACATTGGGCCAGTGGCCAAAGTACTCATTGATTAATAAACATTAATTGCAAATTGTGTTGTTGATAAATATTTAAGATTATATAAGTTTCTGAAAGAATGGATCTGAAGTTGCATTTCAACCAATGTACTGCAGTTACGCAAACAAACTAGTGTTCACCCTCAAAGAAGAAAGGTTAGAAATATATGTTCACTGAAGTTAATTCTAGCAATTTTGAGTCCGAAGTAGACCGAAAGAAACAGTGGATGGTGGTATCAATTAAGTTTAGTTGTCTTCAATTAACGAATCATAAAATTTACATAGTGAGAATCATGCATCGTACCAATATGATATAGTTAGTACATGGTTGGGTAAAGTTGATGATAACACGTATAGGTTCTAGACAATCGTCTTTTAGTATGATTTCTGCACCATTTCTGGACAAACGTACGATAACATAAGATAAACTTCTTGCGTTATTACGGGGGCAGGCATGTGAACCTGGTTGTCGGATATATGAGACGAGACAAGATCCCAGAGATCCAAGAATCTGACACCAATGCCACCAAAGACCCGACGAATCATTCTGTTCATGTCATGGAATCTGTAGTTGGAGCTATGCACTCTTTGTACAACGTCGACGTTATCTCGTGGATGAGCTAATTTAATGATGACAACCGCTTCTGGGCATCGTTTCAATAGTCTGAGAACAGCATATTTTGCTCCAAAGATTCTATCCAAATAAGCTCTTGTTGTCCAAGAACCAAAATGGAAACAAAAATTCATCATGATCACAGGAGTCTCAGAGGTGCAATTTCGTATTATATCCAGGAAATCAGCTTCAAATAACGAATTGTTAACATACTGGACAGGAGAACCACCCCTGAGTAAAATGTATTGATAGTGTATTAACTTAGGCGATATGACCTTAAAAACTTTCACTCCTTTAATAATTTGGTCTAAAGTTGAATCTCCGTACATATATAACTCCTTTCCAGCAAGACATGTTTCTATGTCTTTTTTCTGCCATTGTTGACTGCGACACATTAAAGGTACAAAGGTCAGATTGTCTTTCCAATAACCACTGGACAGTGTAACCGGTAGGTCAGGTCCACATAATGGAAGTTTTGGTGTCACATTAGAATCTGTGATGAAATATCAAAGAAATATGGTCAAAACCTACCAGTATTCATTAAAGTCATAGTGTATTTGTCGTTTTTAATATGCTTATTCGCCATTGTTAAAATTCTTATCCACCTTTTTTTAAAATTCTTATCCGCCATTTTGAAGCTTTGTTCTGCCATTTTAGATATTCTTATCCGCCATTTTGAACATTCTTTAAGAATCCGCCATTTTCTAATACTTTGTAAGGAACGATCGATATGCTTACCTTGAATTGTGATTGTTATTGGTTTTCCAACAGTAGAGTTTTGGTTTTCTCTATGCAAAAGAAATTCCATGAAACTTGATGAAATACATGTTTGAATTGCTTATTAAGTTTGACGAGGCATGGCTGCTTTCAATATTTTCTCCCTTTTTTGTTAAATTGACACATTCAAACAAATAATGTAAAATAACACACAAGTGCTTCTCACACAATCTTTAACATTGTTACCAGAAATTTTCGACTGCCTCCTTCAATCTTTGCCAAAAGATTGGTCCACTATTCAAAACACGTGAGGCTCCTATGACCCCTCATTAACCTCATGTGTCTGTGACGTCACATGTTCTGAATAATTGATAAATCAGTATGCAGTCGGATGTTTCAGGTAACAATTTCAAGTTTGTGTTTGTGTTTGGGTGAATCGAAAAGCTTCAATGTTAGTAATTTAACGCAGGCGAATTTTCATTTACGAGTTGAAAATGTATGAAAATAATAATGGAAGAAATGTGTCGCCAAAAGAGTGAATTTGGTGAAGCTTATACCAATATTCCGGTTCTATATATCATTAGCAAGTTCTAAAAAGGAAAGCTCGTCCTAAAACAAACGAAGGTAATCAGCACTTAGAAGTGTATAAGCACTTAGAACTATTTAACTCACAAGAAATACTGCTGATCAGAACGTCAGTTAACAGTATAATAGAGTGCCTCTGATGAAGATTAATGTCATGTTTGACCAGGCGTGAACAAGGAACAACAATCTAAAGGTTTTTCCTTACCGATGGCATTCAGTTTACGTCTGTTGTTATTCTGTTTACGTCTGATTTACTGGTAGATTTTGATACATTTATTAGCAGTAAACATTTTATATAATATTCAGTTGAAAAGATATTAAACATCACCTTGATGGGCTATAGGTTGCCCCATTGCACAGATTTTTTCTGGCCTTTATACAATACATCTTACTGCAATATTAAGTCGATACATTATCAGTTGTAACTGGCCAATGCGTTCATTGTTCTTAATCCAAAAATTAAAAAGAAAAAGAAAAAAGGTCTGTTTCCGATAACATGACCAGAGAATTGGTAGATGAAGATTTTGTTTTACATTTATTTTATTACTTCGACCTAATAACAAGATACGCATTGCTCACAATACTTCTGTAGCAGTTGTCGAAGTGTGAAAGCAGTAATTGATGGCAATTATGATATTCAGAAGTAGACAAACACATACACTATGCATGCAGACTATGCTTTTATAGGCAAAAATGTCACAGGTTCTGTTCACTACATCTCTACTTACGTGTCGAAAAGATACGACAATCCCCGCATATCCTGTGCTGTTTTCAAGTTCATGTCACCAAGGTTATGAGATGTGCTGTATAAGTCCTCACAAGACAATGTATCCGGCTTTTCACAAATAAAGGCTGTTTTCCCTAAAGACAAGGGACTGACAAAACCACATTTATCTTGCCATAATCCGAGTTCATTTGTCAGAGTGCAATTCGTTATTTCTTCTACTATACCATCAGTGAAGCTTGCCGAGAACCCGAGATGTTTGTTTTCAAAGCTATTTAAGAACTTTTGGTACAGGATTGTCTCTCGATGGCGTACTAAGTGAATGGTTATGCTTGCATCCCCTTTCCACGCAGCATAGAAATAAATAATATAGGTGCCGTTGCCATAATCGAATACCCTCCCTGCAGTTCTTGTACCGAGATTTGCATTTGTCATCAAGCCTTGTAGAAAGTCTCCTCCACGTAAGCGTCCATTACCATACTCATCATAGGCTTCCATAATGACTTGAATGTAATCACCCTTCCTGAAGGCCTTGTCCCGTACTAGTGATAACCTGAAATGCACAAGTGGTGACATTTCAAGATAGGATCTGTGAACAGCTGGACAGCAAGAAGATAGAGAGAGAGCTATGAGAGAGAGAGAGAGAGAGAGAGAGAGAGAGAGAGAGAGAGAGAGAGAGAGAGAGAGAGAGAGAGAGAGAGAGAGAGAGAGAGAGAGATGGACAGACAGATTGATGGATGGGTGAGCAGAGACATACACACATACATACATACATACATACATACATACATATATACATACATACATGCATAATGGATACACAATAAATAAATAGATAAATTTTTTAGACATAGACAGACAAACAGACCGTAGAAATAGAATTTACTGAATCCCATAATTCGTGATAGCACAGACACAACACATAGAACTTTGATTTCAGATTTATCAATAAAATTGCGACATGGAGGAAAGTAAAAAGATAACATTTCATAATTTCCCTTACTTTGATTTGGAGATGGACGTTACTCCAAAGGAAGTGATTGTTGCTTCAAATGGATTTAAATCCTGTTTAACGATATCACCTCGATTCGAATGACTGTAAGACCACTCAAATTCCTCAATGATGCCAATCCAGTCCATCCCAAAGTGAGTATAATTTATGTACGGAAAATGATCACTGAGGGAGATTGACGCTTTCTCCTTAACATCCAGTAAGTCTTGTTTCATTTGCGAAGACACGTCTTCAAATTTCGGAACTGGTGCTTTCATAACTTGTGTATAAGACACTACACTCCTTGTAAATGCCTGAAAAGAACGATATTAACATTGTAAGAATATTGTAACTTTTGTATCATTTCATGATTTTACACCATCTACAATTAGTTGTGATTTCAGAGAAACATCAAGTCGATCTATCTAATCCCTTTATTGAATTTGTTTGCAATGGGCCACTGCATCATCGAAGTCAGCAGAAATAATACATTCATGGTAGCACACAGAATATTCATAGCTTCTAATAAGAGCCTACCCCGACGGTGTAAAACATATCATGAATATTCATTGCATAACCATGAATTTATTATTTCTGCTGATTCCCATGATGCAACCAACATAATAAATGTCGCAAGGTTACTATGATTTTGTCAAGCTAGACACAAGGCGTTACAATAACACAGTGATTTTTTGTCGAGCATGATAAAAGGTAACAGTTTTAGTAAGAATTTGGTCGAAAGACTTGATAAGGCTAAGTCAATAAAATATTTTATTATTTGTCGTTCATGAATTTCCGCAACGTCTACCAGGCAGACAGAAAAAAAAATACTGTCACCAAGTCAATTAAAAAGGATGTTTTTGATGAGGCCATAGCTTGTACATTGTTATCAGTGAATTGCTATCAGAAGTACTGTGTTGCGCGATCCGCGAATTGTTTTCGTTGCGACAAGCTTTCTGGCTTACAGCTAGTCTGCTGTTGATGGTTATTATAGGCATCTCTCGACATTTGGTGGAGATAGGCACATCTCGAAGATTCTGGACATTTTCTGATCATGAAGATGTTTGAGTTTATACTACTGGCTTACGACAACTTGGAGTGTGCCATTATTTAAGCAATAAACCACCCCCTGGGGATGGTATACCAAGAGGTTTTGACCAGTGAACGAAATATATGCACGAGCGATAGCGAGTGCATATATTGAGTTCACTGGTCAAAACCGAGTGGTATACCTTCCCCAGGGGGTGGTTTATCGCTATTATATTATACCAGTATATTGAAAATATCGGAAACAAGATAAGAACTAACGTTTTCTCGTTTCATATGCGCCTCTGTGTCTAATTTGCATAAAAATAACGCTGCTTTTCAAGACAGCTGATCTTGGCCTCAATGTGAACGTCGTGCAGCGACTGGATTTATTTTATCTGCTCGTCGTTTCTAGGGATAATCTGTACATTGATCGGCTCATTAAAAGTGCACAGTGATGAATAAACAACCTGTTTGACTCAAGGTATAAACTTGAAGTGGTTTATTGAATACAGCGTGCTTCGATCGCTCCCGGCCGAATTCGTGACTCGGTGAAGTGATAGACAGGTTGATATTTACAATGTATTTATATTACTGGAAGTTACCTCAGTAGATTTTTGGGTTTGAGGATTTCCCTCTCGGATTGATGACTGATACTCTAGGACAGGATCCCAGGCAAATTTCTATTTAGATTAATGGTAAGTCGGCCAGTGTAACCTCTTTCACTTGCTTCATTTTTATGACAGGACAGGACAGCTCACCAATGTTTCCACTCCAGCCGCGCCGAGGCTGGGACCCGGCGATCTCGTGCATGCCTAGCGCCTTGACCTTAGTACATGTAGTAGGCGATGATTTGAACAAATACGCGATGACTGGGTTGCTTTCGAAATTTCCTTCATAATTTCTCATAAAATATTGTCTCATTGAGAGAAAATCCTCCTCTGACAATTCGAAGAGTTCACTATCAGTATCACGGCGGACTACAACTCAACGCTCATAGACGAACAAAATTTGGACGCGTGCCAGCAGTGCATTATCGTACCAGCAGTGCATTATCACTCGTTTTAGACGCGCTAGTTCGATGTCTAGACCAATCAGATCCCTCGATTTCCACCATCAATATACTGGTATAATATATTATACAATATATCACCCACGGCTGATTGCCTTGGAAAATTGGAGACGTCGACTTTGAATAAAGTTTGGTTTGCATATATAGCTATATAGTATCTGTGAATGAAATCTAATTTCTTCACTGTCCAACAGGATTCAAGTACTCATCTAGATTTATCTTTACTTTGTCAGTACATTTCAAAACAATGACCGTGTCTCTTTGCGTGGCTGTACTGTAATTGTATAGTTTCGGTTTGACAACAGATAAAAATGATTGTTGTATTCTGTGTACAAAATCATCGTTTCCTTGTCTGTAGGACGTTTTCAAAACAAAAATCACAAATAAGCCTGAAGTGAATTTCACAATTTACATACCGTTCATCCCTTTCTGTTTGATACACCACGCAGAAACCAAACTAGACATGCTACACTTTTTTGAGTTAGCAAGATTGAATGAGTACAGTTTCTTGCTAAATTCTGTCTATGTGAAATAAACTACATATACCAACATGCAGATAATCAACCAAACACCTTTAAAGGACATTTTAGACACCTTTATCACGTGTTTGAAAAAAAAAACACGATGCCCTGTTAGATAGACCCTATATTTTTTTAGTTTCATGTTCTTCATTAATTTTTAGTGGCAACTAACACTAAAAATCGCCTTCTCTGTCTCTCCTATTCGCTACACAATTGGAATGTTCTCTACTTTTAGTACTTCCATCATGAAAGAAATGTTCTATTCGTGAACAAGTGTCATCGTAGTTGTCGTCGTCGTCGCCGCCACCATGACTGTAGATGATGTCGACAGTCCTGACACATGCTTATTCTTGCCTCAGACAGCGCTGTTCCGAAAATAAAGTAGAAAGGTCTCACGAAAATGAATATTTTCATTTTTTATTTTGATGTCGGAGCTGAAATTTTGGGTCGGTCGGGTAATGAGAAATTTAAACAATAAACAAAAATATGATCACACTTATTGTCGGTACAAAACACAGGTACAGGCCAGGGACAGACAATGCCGGGTCAGGGCAGGCCAGACCAAGCCCAGTCTGGTAACGTTTGATAATGTTTCTTTTTTGGATTCACATTCACATGGCAAATTTCACCTCTTCTATAAATGCTAATTCAATAATGTAAGTACTTGAATATGTTCACATTCTGTTGAAAACGTCTATTAATACTCTGAACCACTCAAACGATATGTCGCCATTACTTACCACACTTTTAATTACTACTCACATGGAACATGCACATTTAGATGTGTTGTAGAGTGTGTAGTAGGCATGTAAAAATCAGTCTTCTATAGAGCGGAATGTCTAAAGCACACTATAGGTTTTGGTGAACAAATACGTCTTCAGTTTGTTTTTGAGACAATCCAGGCTGGAGGCTGAATTGGCAACTGTCTAGCTTTCTTTGACTACTTTGCTGTGTATCACTCTAAAAGTGCCTGCAGTTGGCAATGTACATTTTTACTCTTGAATGCACCCAGTACGTACAAGAACCAGTATAAAAGTTATATGAAAAATTGCATGATTGATTTGAAAACAAAGATAACTGATGGGATATTGCTGAGAAAAAATAACCTGACAAGTGATCAAAAGTATGCACCAAATATAATGACAGATTCACATCTTTGGATCTGAATGTGAACAGTGAATCAAAAACAAATATTCAGTCGATACCTGACCTGGCATGGCCTGTACCCACGTTTTGTACCGATTGTCGCACTGGATTGAAGAGTCTACGCTAAGCGCTACCGTTAGTAATTGATAGCGCCTGTAGTATTATACTAGTGTATGATCTAATCTAGCCAGGCGATAACTGTAGCGCACTGTTTGTATGATTGTTGAGCCATGTGATAAATTTAGTAACGTTATAAAATTCAAGAACGACGATAAAATGAAATGAAGTAATGTTAGCAAGATTTCGTTGTGAGTCAGATGTCGTTCTGTTTAAAGTTACATGTAAGCTCAGACTTAGGAAGTGAGTCTCTATTGTTTGAACATTGCTGCAAACAAATGTTTGCGCACTTACCGTGTATTCCACTGTAACGAAGAAGGCAAACACGGTGAGTATGATGCAAAAAATATATTTCCCCTTTGAAACTGTCCACTTCTGTAACAACGACATCATGTAGTGACCAAATCACAAGGCAGCGATAAATATTGTTTTTGGCACACTAGAACTTATAGGAATACTAGGTATGTGGATTTCTGCTCTGGATATATCTCAACAATATCCAATGAGAAAAATGTGTATGTCGAATTCTGCATGGATAAAATATACCTGAACATATTATACTACGTTGTGAACCTTTGTTCTTGTAAATTCTCTTTTTACGATAATTATCTCCAGCTGACACTAACAAATCACATAATTTCTGTGCATTATAAAGCAAGCCTGGGTGGTACGGTACGGTGTTGTGTACAGTAATTCCAGTATAATTATTGGCATGACTCACAGAGATCAAAAGGTAGCCTAACATTTGAGCAATAGCAACCGGTAACCCAACATTAAACAAATAATAATGAACACACACACACACACACACACACACACACACATGACTATTGCATGAAATTCATTGATTCTTTGTCCGACTTTTGCGAATGTATACGATGGCAGAACAAACTTTCATCGCAAAAAAAAATGTTAAGATAACTTTTATGACATTAGGTAAAACTACGTAAGACGAAAATTGAATTGTTGAAAATATTTAATACGTGCTGGCGTGTGACAGGGATAATCACAGGGAGCAGAGAGCGCATGGTGATGATGAGATTATTGAGAGAGAGAGAGAGAGAGAGAGAGAGAGAGAGAGAGAGAGAGAGAGAGAGAGAGAGAGAGAGAGAGAGAGAGAGAGAGATAGTTTCATTCTTCTTTCTCCAAGTAGAGTGCTCGATTGCCTTGGAGAGCTATCATATAATAAATATACCAAACGTGGTCAACTATGTCTCTGGGAAAAATGTTTTATTAAGTTATTATTATTATTATTATTATTATTATTATTATTATATATATATATATATATATATATATATATATATATATATATATATATATATATAGACTTAATTCAAAAGAATATTCTTTTGAATTAAGTCTATAATGCTCTGCTACTAATATTTGCATCGAGCACTGTTCTCTCCAGCGAGACACTCATATTCATATGAAGTAAATATATCGAGTGAACAGGCTGGGCTCTTTTTCTGTACGTGTATTCCGTTTGAAGTCATGGGCATAGGCATAAATAAATTGATTATTGCCGGGACAAGCTAAAACCGCATTCAGCATTCTGCATTCTACATTGAATGTCCAGCGTCCTGAGTTCTATGTTTTGCGACTTGTGTTCCATGTTCTGTATCTACAGAAAAATAATTAAAAAACTGCTATTTAATTCTAATGGCACCTGTTACAAATCTGCCCCAGGCTGTCGTAAGTTTAAAATTTTTGTAAGCATTTGAGTATTAAAAATTTGACATTTGCAAAATTATTTGTTTGAGCCAATAGATAATAGCAACAGTCAAATGGTGGTATAAAAATGTATGGCTGATAGATGTATGTTTTAGTTTAATGAGTCATTTGCATAATTAATGATTTTCAGTAATTTGGCTATACCTTAAGAATGCATTCTTCAAATTCAATATAATTTTAGACATACAATATCCATGTGCCAGATGAATTTTAATAGTACAGATTCTAGTGTAATGCGTCATTTGCATATCTAATGTTTTTCAGTAATTAGGCTGTACCTTAAGGACACTCTTCAAATTCAATACAACTTGGTACATATTTCAAAAATAGCAAAGCCCTAGATTTTAGTTTTAATGAGTAATTTGCATAATTAATGATTTTCAGTAATTAGGCTATATATGAAGAATACAAGCTTTAGTTCTATAGAATTTGATGTATACTTAAAAAATAACAAAGCACACACCCTGAAAAGCTTGTTTGATGTCGATTTTTAGTTTGAATGAGTCATTTGCATAATTAATGATTTTCAGTGATTAGGCTATATGTGAAGATTCCAAGCTTCAAGTTCTATATAATTTGGTACATACGTTCATGACACCAGGGCGCACGTAAAACTTATTAATGTAATTGTTAGTTTTAATAAGTCATTTGCATAATTGATGATTTTCAGTAATTAGGCTACTTCAAAATGCACACTAAAATCCAATAAAATTCTATACATACTTCAAACATAACACAAACATAGAGACTGCATGTCCTTCCGGAAGGCATTAGTAAATATGACCTGCTCATGTGAATTTCCACGGAAACTAGTAATATGTAAGTATATTTTATTTAACATGAAATAATGTAAGAAATGTATTATCTATAGTCAAAAACATACAAAAACAACAAGAACAAAGATTAGATAATTATAAATATAAATAAAAAACTAAACTACAGTATTGAATACAAAGATAATAATGAATTAGAGACATTTCCAATATTAAAGCAATTAGTGATACAACCATTATTTGAGCTCATTTAAAAAAAAAAAGTATTCTCTTTTAGATAATTTTCATAAAATTTGATGATAAATTCAATAGTTCTTTTGAAATTGGTTTCTAGCCCCAGTTACAGATGGATTACTACAATCAATGGATTTCATCACCAACAGCTTTAATATTACATAAATGACACAGTCTTTCATCCGCGGGGGGGGGGGGGTCCTTGGTATCGTACAGTCTTTCGATTGGTAAACTATGTGCTGATGTCATCTCAGTCTCGGGTGGGCAATAATGTAATGTGTGTGCACACACCGAATTTGTATGCTTGTGTTTCCTATTGTTGTAACTGTCCCAGATAGTAGTATACGACTTGCAGTAACTTTATCGTTTACAAACATTGTAGACGAAAAACACGTATGTATATCGTCCACAGCATAGCATTCACACAAGAGTCGTGCAACGACGAAGTCAACACTCGAGTCGAGTGCCGCTTGAGCAATGCATTGTGGGATATCACAGTCGAGCATGCGCAGAGCGGGAATTTTAAATTTGAATTTCTTTTCACTTACATGTTACGTGTAGTGTTTTGCACCTATGATTTCGTCGTAACTTGCACGCAATTACGGTATTTTAACAGAAAAGGAGAATGGAGCCGGGTAGTGAAGAATGGGAACTGAGTAAAGAGAACGTCCAACCGATTAGACAAGGGCGGAAAGTAACTAATTTGACAGCGGCATTACAACCGAGCGGACATGGAGAAACACAGGTCAACGTTGTACAACAAATTCAGTGAGTCGAGATAAACAATACTACATGCATGTATTCTTAATCTAGCTTAGTTCCATGTTTGCTTCCCAAAGATGGATCCCAGAGTTCACGCACGATAATCGTCGTGTCTTGTTTAATACCAGAATGTTAAACTTTACAAACGTACTCCCAAAGTCTGATTTATTTATCAAACACTGTTTCCGCCAAAGCCACCTACCCCATTCTGATTCAAATGAGTAATCGTTTTTGTACACAAATGTGGTGTTCCCTTTATTGATCTTTAGTTTATCTGGCACATCTGTAAAATTAAGCTCGGTAATTTTTTTTACACAGGCATAAAAGTCATACAGAGTGATTCGAGTGACTGGCAACGTTTTATTGCCTCAGCTATTGTTGTAGTAGATTATAGATAGAAGCAGTTTTACTGTCTGTAAACAGTGAGAGTTTCCTTGACTGTCGTAATAATTGACAAGCATGGAAGTACTAGTACCATAAATGTACTTCCATGTGACAAGGGACTCTGGGAGTCTTGTTTACGTTTGGACAGGAACCGAGGAAGCTATTTAGTAATTTACTACATTGTACCTCAGACCACTAAAAAGAGATTGTACATGCTGTAGTGAGAACAAGGATTAGTCTCCCCATATACATTCATGTTTGTATCTACCCAAAGAACATCTGCAATAATTGTAGCTTTGCTTTATTTACAATACTTTTTTACTCTTTTTTTATATTTTATTTTGTGTTACTAAACATTTTTCATTTTATATTGTATTTGCTTACGGGGTTTGCAACCCCCCAAAAAAAACAAACAAACAAAAAAAAAACAAAAAAAACCAAACACACCTGGCGGTTCTAGCAGAGGACTGGTCAGAGTGGAACCACTATACAGTTACCCAGACTAGTGAAGCGGGTGTCTTACGTAACAGTGTGCCCTCTAATGATAGCCAAATTTTGTTGTTGTTAGTCAAAATGATAAAAACTGGCGAGTATAAAGTTGGCGTCAGATTCAGATTCAGCTAGCGTCATATTGAGCATCAGATTCAGTGTCAGATAGCCTCAGATCCGAAGACACCCGACGGACTCAAACAAAACTGAAATAATACCGTTGAGACTACAGGGAAAGGTTCTGTTTCACAACCTTTTGATGGAAGATGGAATGTCTCTGCTTGCACAATTTTTAAATTTTAAATTCAAATTTTTAAAAATGACAACATACATGTATTACATACATAAACTTAGCTTTTACTCCCGGCTTTTACTGACACCATGTACATTATTGGCAAAACGTATCAACCAACGAACATACCGTGGCTGAACTTGGGGCTATCAATGTCTCGGTTCCAAGTATATTCACATATTTTTCCCAAATAAAAATTGTGCAAGCAGAGACATAGTAGATAGGGGAACACCAAATATTGGTACGTCACTAGAAATTGTGTGCGTCAGAGGCATGTCAAATTGGCTGAGGGGCACTCTGTTTACGTAAAGTAGTCCATTTGTACATGAATAAAACAGATATATTACTGTTCTTGTGTTTTAAACTAACAGTTGTTTTGATTGTAGTTAAAATAGATTATTATTTCACTATCTCATTTATCTCTTTTCTCTATCAGACTATTTGAAACTGAAATCAGAACATACAGTGGAGATGATCCATTCAGTGTATGGTATCACTATGCCAAGTGGACAGAACAAAACTTTCCAAAGGGTGGCAAAGACAGTAACCTACCCAATCTATTGGAGAGATGTGTGATCACATTCAAAGATGACAAGAGATACTTGAATGATCATCGGTATATAGACACCTGGTTAAAATTTGTAAGTATAGAACGGTGACAATCTTATAATAATGTATATATAATACAGTGGGGGGTAGGTAACAAAATTATTCGTTAAAGAGCCTGATCGATAAAGTAACGGGTACAAAAATAGAAGTTGCGAGTAAATTCTAGATGGTTCCACGTACAAGGAGGTTAGTTGCAGATAAAATCTACATTTGTACATAGCTATGAACACGGAAGTCCTGATTTTCCGAGTGTCCATTATGTATTGAACATGGTGATAAGTTTGAGTGATACTCACCATGGTAAGACTTGGTCGATTTCTGCTTCCAAAAATCGAAGATGTGTATTCATATCCCAAAATTTGAAATATCACAAGCGTTCCGGGAAGAATGTGTTGACGGACCAACATGGAAAATTACCATTGATCAATTCCCCCTGTATGTGAGAGGTAGAGATTTTAAAGACACGAACGATCCCAATACGAATGTCTGCACATATTCTGTGCAAGGTGCAACATACAATATTTAAAGCCAGTCGGCTGACACTTCATTTTTTATCCGGTTCTTACGTTACAGTATGCTGACAGAGGAAGTTACTTCATGTATATGCATTTGTATGGGGAAGCAGGACTTCATCACTTGTATCGTTTGCAATGGGTGAACATTGTTTAACATTTCTGTCTATTCCTTACCGCAGATCAACTTCTGTACAGATGGTATTTCAATCTTTAACTTTATGCATGACCAAGGTATTGGTTGGAAGTGTGCCAGTTTTTATGAGGCGTATGCCACCGAATTAGAAAATCTTGGTAATACCAAGAAGGCTGATGCAGTGTATTTAGAAGGTATTCACAAAAATGCTGAACCTAAGGAAAAACTGCTGCGATTACATAGGTGAGTCATTTTGAAATGTGTGTACAAGTACAGAGCTCAAAATTAAAAGTAGTCCAGTGTCCAAAGACAATTCTTGTCTTTGGGGGCTACCATAATTTACAGCTGGTACTGGTAGCCCACTCAGACTACCTCTGATTATGCATGGTTTCAAGGATGGAAGATTTATAATAAACATTGATTTTAGTAACACACACATACCTGTATTTAAAATAGAGGAATTGTTTTCAGTTCAGGAATATGTGACTATTGGTCACCACTGGGACTACCAAGGAAAAAAGTTAATTTTGAGTGATGTTGTACTATACATTTGTATAATAATGGGAAAAAAAACATGTGCATGTACTAAAAGTGACACAAGCTGAGTTTATTTTACAAGTACTTTTACTTTGGTGAACATACATGTACTTTTCAAAAAAACTGTATCAAAGTGACCGTATCGATGAGGATTGGGTATTTATTTTGGATTTTTAATTTATAAATTTTATCTTGGCTTTCTACTTGAAAAATCAATGTGAAACAACATATGCAAAGTCCTGGTTTGTAACTCAATAAATTGTAAAAGATTAATAAATGTGTAAAATGGTTGTTATTGTACGTACAACAACAAAATTTTCATACATTTTTTTTTAGCTTTTTGCATATGTATAAAGTGACAAACACAGACTTTGTCAATGCTGTTTCACATTGATTTTTCAAGTAGGAAAGCCATGGTAAAATTGTGTTATAAATTAAAAAATCCAAAATAAATACCCAATCCTCATCCATATGGCCACTTTAACCTATTGTCGTGGATGAAACTAAAAAACCCCAGATACGTACTTTATACATTGTAGGTAATAGGGAACTTGCAAATCCGCCCTGTTGAATGTTGCATCATGGGAAATGTGATAATAAATACTAATCAATTAGTACTGTAAACAATGTTGATACATTGTTTGTAACCACAAATAATCAATTCATAGTTACCCTGACCGTTGTTGGTGGTTAATTTCATCAGTAGCTCCAGATTAAGTATTATAATAACCACAGATAATCCCATAGTCCTTTGCATCTGAGCATGCTCAGTCTGGATTGCAAGTTCCCTTATTTGTTGCATATCATTTGTAAATTGTATGTTATTTCAGGGAGTTTCAATGTAGAGTAGCACGTAATGCTGCCACTGAATCTCAGGAACCCTCTCATGAGGACACATCACAGGGTCAGAGAACTGTTCTTGGAGGATTGAAAGGTCGTGGTAAGAAGGTGATGAAAGCACCAAATGTGAGGGTTGGATCAAATGTTCAAGGTGAGAAAATTCTCCCTGGTTATCTATAGCATCAATTATTCTCTAGTAATTAGTCAACTAGGACCACTAAAGTCTTGGATTGATAGAGTTGGTACTCGTAAAAAGACCAGAATTTATGTCAAACAAATTTCTTTCTTTTTTTGGGGGGGGGGGGGGGGGGGGGTGCCGGGTCATATTTCATCACTTTCTGGTTGCCCACAATGATTTACACTTTGAAATTGTACAATGACATATATGGTGTAATAAGCATGCATACATGTCTATTCCATGATGGGTTGAAGTGGTCTGATCTCTTAAAATTGAGATTAGCAAGAATTAAGAAGTTAAGTCTACTTGCATGGTTGCCTGTGGTTACATGTGTGTGCCTTTACAACACCTGTGTGTCGGCAGGAATGTGGTGTTCTCTATATTTGTGAAAAGTAGTCTATTTGAATATTTGAAGTCTGTTTCTTATGTATCTAAAATTGTTCTTGGGTGGGGAACATAAAATGTGGATGTTACACAGTCTTTCGGTTATTACATTTGTACTTCATGG
The DNA here is from genome assembly GCF_964340395.1 of Glandiceps talaboti. Classification (NCBI taxonomy): domain Eukaryota; kingdom Metazoa; phylum Hemichordata; class Enteropneusta; family Spengelidae; genus Glandiceps; species Glandiceps talaboti. The sequence continues at coordinate 14,839,286 of NC_135558.1, read as the reverse complement.
AAGTGTAGCTGGAATGGGAATGGGAATGGCTTTCATAAAGAAAAAGGATGTTTTAAAAACCAAGAAAAGTTTTGTTTGCATTTGAAATTTTGAGGATCACATGTTTCGTTAAAAATTGAAGTGAATTTGGCTGTTTTGACAGACATCTATTCTTAGACTTTATAATAACTTTTGAAGTATTACTAGTGATTAAACAAAAGAGATCATTATGCACTCATTCCATAAATGCGACTTTCCAAACTAGGGAAGGCAGACATGGATTTTTGTGTTCCATATTTTTCACATGTGGTTGAGTACTCGAGTACATTCGGTGTTATTGAAAATGTTTCATTCATGAATTTTAATTTTTGATTATTATTTTTTTATATTAACAGTACAACCTCGTGGACTTGGAGGTGTCACTGTGCTAAATACAGAACAAAGCAATGCCCCCATTGCTGTGTTTGATGAAACCGCAGCAACACAGGGTGGCGCTTGTGCTGCATCTATGCTACCAACTGCTACAGGGGAGTGGAACCAACTAGCACCTAGAAATGAAGCAGTCAAAGAAAACACTCTGAATCCTGGCAAATGGAACACACAGAGGGTAAGTACTGCTCATTTCATGTTAGCGTTCACTGGATATGTTTGATCATGCTGAAATCAATAAGAAACTGTGCATTCTACTCATTAAGATAGCACACATCATAATTTCCTGTTCAGCAATCATCAATCATCAATCACAAAATTCTAACCAATAATGCAGTTATGTAATGTCCAAATATGGTATATTTGTCAGCCAAAGATGCTATTTATACACTGTTTACTTCACTATAACAGTGGGGGTTCACTGATTGGATGAACAACTTTTTGTGCTGATTGAGAGACTTTGACCAGAGGTGATTTCTTTAGAGATCATTTTGGCATCCAGACTTGATCATTCTAAGAAAAGCTGTAAAATCTGTCATAAAATGACAATACATTACTAGCAGTTGCAGTACTACAAAATGCAAATCTACTGACAAACCTTGTCTTGTGTACATACATAACTTACAATGTACAAAGTAGTGATTGGTTAAAATACCTGAGAAAATACAAATTATAGGGAAAAGGTAACATGGCAGAATCCCTTGATGTGTGAGTGCAGATGTGGCATACTGAAGGATATTTGCATGAGTACTTGCAGTGTTATCTGCAGCTTTACTGTCATGAGGGTAGCGAGTGAAAGTGTAGCGGAAAACACTGTGTGGTCATGTGCTTTCGTGTACAAGGAGCAATTATGCAATCATTTGCATATACAATAGGTATACAATAATAATTTCAGTATTGCAGAGTCAGTGATAATACCACCAGTATATATACGTGTATGCCAATGTGAGTATTGCCTGGTACATGTACATACATACATGTATCATGCAAGCAACTCTCCTGTTTTTATTGTAGGTCCAGCAACGTGGAGGCACTATTGGTATACATGAAGTTGCTGAACATGTCCAACCACAGTTTACAATTCATGAAGATGACAATGCTGATCAGTATGTGTAAGTAATCTTGAGTAGTGACTAGTCTGATAATAATTAGGGTTTTCCTCGGATCTTACAGAGTAGTTGGTTCCATCCTATGATTTCATCTAATAATCAGAGTTCTTTCCAGGTCTTATACAAAGACTGTAGTGCGTTCCATCCTATGATTTCACCTAGTAATCAAGGTTTTTTCCAGTCCTTAATAGAGTAGTGGCTTCCATCCCATAATTTCACCTAATCATGGTTCTCTCTGGGCCAATATAGTAGTGGCTTCCATCCTATGATTTCACCTAATAATCAGGGATCTCTCCAGGCCTTTATAGAGTAGTGGATTCCATCATTTGATTTTGAACGAACACCCAAGTCCTAGTAATCATGGTTCTACTACAGTTTTGAAGATGTGTACACAGAAGGACTTCTTGAAGTCTCAGTGGTGACGGACGTTCTTGTTTAAACCTGAACTCCTCCAAATTTACAATTCAAGCTCAACAACTAAGTGTGCTAACATTAATAGTTGCTTTTGTCATTTTTTTCCAACTTGTAGGACTCCACGTAAAGAACCTGAAATGGGCCACCAGGCACTAAGTGCCAGAAAACCTGACAAGCCCATCAATCCCTTATCTCATCTGACAATGGTAAGTATAACTTTAGGAAAAATAATGTTATACTTGTACCATTCACTTATCTATTCATGGAGAAGACTCAAAATGCTTTCTTTACTGTATTTCACATCTACTCTGCTTGTTCTTTTGTTATCCATTTGGTGACTACTTGTTTCCTTGATCAGATTTTACTAGTAAAGCTAGTACGATAAATATCACTTTTTTTTCCCATAGAACTTAAGTGTAGGTGAAGCATATAATTCATACATTCTCGCACACTAGAGCTGTTTTTTTTCTTCCGCGACACTGCGAAATAACGGTGGTGCATCTGGGATGGTGCCGTAAAAGAGGCTGTGGTTTACAATGATGCATGTAGGAGTTTTCTAACATTCATTGTTCTTGCAAAAAAAAGATTCTTTTGTTACTAGAGCTGGGAATTTACTGAAGGAAGCAGTCATTCAGTGATCCAATCAAGGAACTCCAAAGATATGGAGAAATGATTCTCCAAGTTTGGGTGTGGTTAGAAATAACACATGCAGATATTCTTGCTCGAACCAATTTCAAATAAAATCGTGATCACTTTGACATGATGCAGTACATGTACTCCAACTGGAAAAACAGTATTGTTCATGTCAGTGTGTCCTAACGGTTGCCGGTATAACAGTACATTTAAAAACTTCTTGTGTGCCTTTTATTTTGATGTTAATGTATTTTGTAGCTTCAGTTTTATCTATGGAGCAATAGGTTCTCCTAGCAGCTACCGGTATGTTATTGCTACAGCCAACAGACATGTTTCGTTTTGTAGACCACTAATGAATCTCATCTTAATGTCCACAACATGATAAGTCTAACTGTAATTTCACTTGAGTTGAAAAATGTTGTAATTATTTCCTCTTTCAATGTAGAAACGTGAAGAAAGCGATAAGGTATTTCAACCCATGTATTGCAAAGATATGGTTTATGCTGGCGTCAGGGAAATGTCCTTTGAGGAACTCAGAGCTGTTAGGCACAAAGAGAAGGCCACACAAAGAGCAATGAAAGGTAAATTTGTGAGATACAGTACATGTCAAAAACAAGGTACTGGTTATGATTTGAAACCTCTCTCATGGTCACTTGGCTTCGTTAGAGAAATATCAATATACATCTTTTGTCATTATTATCCATGATACAACTCTGGTAATCAGAGGTTCAGTTTATTATGAATATGATAGTAACAAGCTAATTTTCAGTCTTCGGTGTGGTAGATTACACAAGTGGGTAGATTACGCAAGTGGGTGATAGCTCATCTTTTGTGTTTAGCTACACACAGGCTTACCTTTAATTGATTCAATAGTTGATTTTCCAGTTCCAAGGTGCATTGAGTGAGAGCAAATCATGTTACTAGTATGTTGTTACATTTAGTCTTGTTTTGTCATTATTGCATTTGAAATAACATTTTCATCACCAAATTATGGAAAGACATGTTGACCTCTTTGATAATGCATAATTTTATAGAACAAAGACTAAACACCATCAATGACAGATGGATTTTACGGGGTGAACCCAGGGCACAGTCAGGTGACAATCATCCCCCTGAGTAGCATGTGTAATCCCCTCAGTGCATACACAATACATGGCATTGTATTGAGAGATGCACAATGCATCTTGGAACTGGCAACAGGTCTATAAACTTCAGGGTGTGCAACACCAAACTTTGGTTGGGTCATTACATGTAACAGAACTGTTTTTTTAAATGCTCTTGTTGCAGCTAATGCACCTTTAAGATTTATAAAGATTAGCCAATTTTTCAGTAGTTTTACTTTGGGTGGTAAGTAAGCAGGAATGTCTTGTAGCATCCTTATTGTTAACTAGGAGCATTCTACCTACTGTCTCTACCCCCCTATATTTTAGCCCAACAAGAAATGCTAAGACAGCAACAAGAACAGCTGCTCCAACAGCAACAACAGTTTCAAGAAGAGCAGAGGCGACTGCTGGAAGAGAATAGAAAGTTCTTCGAGCAACAGAGGCAACAAATTGAAGCAGACAGACTGAGATTACTTGAAGAACAGCAAAAAATGATCACAGCAGAAAATAAAACAACCAGGTATTAAAAGTACAACCCTTTACACGTTACCGTTAACTGGCTCTGTTTGATATAACCACATAGACAACAATAAAAGAAACTGCATATTCTGCACTAAGATAGCAATATCGCACTTTCTTGCTACATTTTGTCTAAATGAAATAAACACTTCAATTATGAATGTTCTGTAATTAAACACAGCCATACGGATGCAATGTTTTGACATCTGCATTTGATGTCTGCATGGTGGCAGGTTAAGTCATTGCATTTTGACAAAATGTCACACAAAACTAATTACTATTCATTCAATCTGGCTATCTTAGTGTAGAATATGCAGTTTATTAGTTTTTTCTGCATTGCTGTATCAAACAGAACTGGTAAACTCTAACTTGAAACGGGCTGCAGAACTAATCATATTGTTGACTGCATGTATTGTTACAAAAAGTCAACAACTCATTTAACAAATTTTCCAAGCAATGCCAGTGCAGGGGTGAACAAATCATTTTGTGAACTGGTGGTCCCCAGACCAGTGCCTTAAAAAATCCTGTGGTCCTGCTGAAAGAATTAGTGGTCCAAGGTCCCACTTATGTGAAACATTAAATCTTACCTATGAATCTGTATGTTCAGACGACGTTTTAACATAGTTATTAACAGTAAGGTACTGGTCCGACGGACCAGACAAGGTAAAATTTGTGTGGTCCCGGCTCCGCCCAAAAAAATCGCTAGTCCCGGACCCAGGACCAGTGGATTTGTTCATCCCTGCAGTGATATGTTTACTATAGTATTATGCCATAATCATAACTTCACCATGTTAGAATTGTTCCTCTTTACTTCAGTCCATTGGTAACTTTAATTTCATGTATAACCGATATCCTTGACAATTGCAGCCAACCACTACAGCCAACAAACCATGCCATGGTACCACAAGAGTCGGTAAGAAGGAAACTAGCCACAGACAGTGATACTACTCACCAAGACAAACAACAACCAAAACCTGTCACTGCTCAAGTCAATAGAATATCATTACCACTATTGGACAAGTCATCTGATAAAGAACAGTAAGTTGGCAGTCTATCTGATCATTCAGAAACATGTCCTGTTGTAGGAAGACTTACCTAAGAAAAACCATAATCTCCACAATGTCATACTCAGTAAACATGGACATTTTCGCTAAAGACTTATTTTAGCTTATTTGGCTAGAAACAAAATTTAAAAAAAATAAGTAGTGACTAAAATGCCTTCTTGTACATAATGACAATGTACCAGTCTGGTGATTAGTAAAAAATTATATTTGAGAACGAGCTGAAGACTAAAATCACTAAATTGTATAGGGTAGTGAAAATATCTAGGTTTACAGTATGTTCAAGGTCATGGTCGAGCCCATATACAGTTAAAATCGTGAAACCTGAAACCAAATGTCCTCTGGCTGGACAGAAATCTTACTAACACTGTCACATCCCAGCGACTCATCAAATATCCTAGCAACAGGCTTGGAAAATCTGGTAAAACTTGCATATATTTCCATCCCTTGCATCATAATATTATCTATTGCAAATCTCACTGTACGAACATACAGTCCATAGAAATAACATTAACCTAAGTGTAGTAAAAGTGTGATACTGGCTAACATTATTTCTATTAGCTTCATATGCATACATAGCCTGTTTACGGCACTCTCAAGGTACATCATTAGCTTTCATAATCTATGCTTGTCTTGACTACGTTTTCAAATGTAGCCGCACCCCCAAAACTCATTATAAAAAACATGTATGTTTAATATCCATAATGATTATGTAAATAACATGTAAATTATCACGTCTTCTACATTTGCTTGACGATGCTTTGCCTTCACTTGGTAAATCATGTATATTTGCATAATTTACTCGTAAATGATGATAATCTGTGGAGTTGTCATGGTCATCAACAAGGCTATTTGGCGGAAATTTTCAAATTATTATCAGTTTTTACAACGTAATCAAGAAAAGCTGAGAAGACTAGAGCTAGGAGGTATGACCACCTAACGATGTATTTCAACAGCGCCATAAAGTGCATACAGTGAGATTTGCAAAGGTATATTTTGTTGGCAAACCCCAGTAAGATACCTGAGGAAGTCAGATATGTTAGTACCTACTTCCCATCCAGACCAGCTACTAACCATTCAGACGGGCTGACCCTTGAACAAAATCTATGCCCTGTATTTGTTCACTGGGCGTCATCAAGCCAGCAAAACATATTAATACACAATGAATGATTCATGTTTTTCAGGGATTTCACAGTTACTGGGAGATTGACATTTGAAGACACTACAAACACAACAGGTAAGCAGGCTTGTAATATGTTAAGATTTGAAAGATGTATGACAGTGAATTAACAGCATGGAATGCTTGTAGTTTGTAGGAATAAAAGTATACCAACATATGCTGTTACTAGTGAAATGTATTACAGATTAAATTATAATATGCTTACTGTGATATATCTTGCAACATATCCCCTCGCTCTGGCCCTGTAATATGCATCAGTGTACCATGCTCTGTGATATTGATTCATAATTTTACTCATTAAAGAGAGTTAGTTCAATATTTATATGCCATTTTTAGTTTGAACAATCAACCTGTTGTCCAATCCGAAAGATTTTTCTCTAATTACTTAGCATTTGTGGGAACCATAATGCATAATTGATGTAAGATGCATTATTGTGTTTGCAAACTCATTGCAGACTATGCATGATCAGGTGACATTCCATAGCCCTGAACATGAATAGATAACTACAGCACATGCACAAAACAACGCGCTACTTTCCACGCATGGATATACAGGTTGTAAAGTTTATCTGCATGATCAGATATCTTTAATAAATGGATGAACCAGAAATTGTAAGAAAGGAAAATGTCTACATATTGACATATTTTTTCAACCAAAATCTTTTTGAAGACAAATCAACAATTTGCACATTTTGCTCACGCTCGGTTATTATTTTTTCAGCATATATGCAAATTTCACCTTCCAGGTTTTTTGTGTGGTTAAACAGCGAATAAATTAAAAATAATCTGCAACATGTTGTATTTAAGTTTGGATTGGGCTAAAAAACAGACTAACTTTATATTCACTCTTTCTCTCCAGGAAATTTGACAAACAAAGTACCACAAGCTTCATTAGCATATTCAACTTCAGCATCAACTTTGAGTTCAACACAGACATCAGTGAATACAATGGCTCCGCAACCAGTATATGCATCTGGATCAGCTGTGGGCGTAGGAGTCATGGCAACACGTGGATCGGGATATCCAATGGCAGCATCAACGTTGACTGCAACACAAACAGCAGCCAACGTCCTATTACAGTCATCACGTTATCACTCCTCGACACCATCTGTAGCTTCTCAGATCGCAGCTCCACAACAACAAGCAGAGAAAACACCAACAGGCATGTTTGGAGATGCCAACACGTCTCTCAAGAAAACACCAGTTGAAAACCCACATGAGGTATCCAGTGGACAACCCACATCTTTGGGTACCCCTGGTCATACTCTGACGGCACCTTCACCAACGGTGCACACCAAGGAGGCCCTCGGAGTAATTGAGGCAATGTTTAACGATTCATTTCATACAGACTTGGAAAATATTGTCAATAAGGGAGCGGAAACAGCACATAAAGATGATAATCTAGAAACATTTTTTGCAGCAGGTATTGATCAAATATTTGTTTCATTTTCAAAGCCACACCTACATTCAATCATTGCACCTACAAATGTACTTTGATATAGCACCCTCAGTGTTTTTTTTTGGTAAATGAAGAAACACTTTCGGTAGATTTGGTCTATAGAGTTCTCAGTTAAAGACCGAATCTAGGCAGTGAGCATTAAAAAATTCCAAGATTTTCAGAAACAAAACATTTTTACCCTCATCAAAAGTTACTACAGCATCAGTCAAGGTTTCTACTTACTAAGATAGACACAAACTCAACTATTGTTGTTCGATATGGTAGATTGTACACCCGGGTGATAGCAGTGCCTCTATTGTGAGGACGTGTTGTGTGTTTGGCCACTTGAGAAAAACTAGCTATCAGAAATACCACCCTACTAAGAGTACAATGAAACCACCATCCGCTCAATAGTATATACAACAATGGTAATTCAGCCTTCAGTTTGCAATAAAGATAGACGCAGCATAAATCTATTGTTCTTCAATGTGGTAGATTACACAAGTGTGTAGTAGCAGTTCCTCTGTTGTGAGATTGTAATCGCTAAAGTGTAAACATTGGAAGTCCCAAAACAGCACTGTATTACAGTTCATGGAACTCAAAAGTAGCTTTCAGAAACACCTCCCTACTGAGTCTATAATTAAACCAACGTCCATTCAATAGCATGTCACTGTTGTATCAATATGTTGCGACAATACTTTTAGTTTGTGTCTATCTTAGAAAACCAAAGGCTCAACTACCTGAGGGTAATATCCAAACATGTTGCGTCTATTGTGGTTAGCCGATACTTTCATTTTCGCTGCTTATCTCAGAAACAATCTGGTGGTCTGAGATACTATGAAGCCCTTTTAAAGGTTAGGAAACAATGAAATAATGACATCTTGTGTTAATGATTGAAATGAAATGGTGTAGTGGTGTACATGTAGTAAGGGTGCTTTGCAATCTGTTTGACCCTTCACAATCACATTGGCTTTATCCTCTCTCCACTAATGTCTCAACCACTTCGACATATTACCTATATTGTGATACTGCATAGTACACATGTATTTCTATTACATTGTTACAGGTCGTAGCAGTTCATTTCATCAGTCAACAAGTTCTGCATTTGCACCCATTGGTGGAATTGGAATTGCTGCAAGCAAGCCTTTTGGCCAAGGGGCCATTGGTGGTGCTGCCCCTGTTAATCCATTTGGTCAAGGTGCCTTTGAAATCTACGATGAAACGGCTGCCGATAAGAAAGAAAATGAAATTGTGGTATATGATGAAAACAATACAGGGATCCAGGAAAATAGGTAAAAATAGAATGATGAATACTATACAAAAATGTAGCTCGGTTATACAATACACGTAATGCAGTTTTCTGTATTTTCCCGCAGGACCCTGTACAAAGTAACATGGTCTTAGCTTGTAATTTCTCAGTGAAAATCTTATGCAAATTTATAGTCACTTTATTGTAGTCAAAGGCCATAGGCCCAAAATACGGGATGTATTTTGACCTAAGGTTTACAAAAAATTCACATTTCAATAGGAAATGGTATTCGTCCTCAATTTAATTTGAATCACAAAGTACACAAATACGGTCAGCTCTATCAATACCTTGTCTTCTTCCTGTCTCGATATACAAACAATGAGACGAACAAACCTTTTGATGTAATAAAATTCATATTGTAAACCACATCTTTCTAATGTACAGATGACATTAAAACTATCACCCAAACAAAGATTTTTCCCTTCTAGGTCTCAAACTGGCAAGTACTAAAGGTGTTACTATGATTGTCTCTGAGTCTTCTGAAGCTGAGAGTCGGAAAGGCAGAAAATTGTATAGATAATCATGCTAAGAAATCAATTGATGACATTTCTTAAAATAAGCACTGATGTCAGGATGTGTGTACATGCTCATGTTTTCGTAAAAATGGTACTATAGTATTATACAACACGCTCATCTCATTCAGCTTACCGTAAATTACATAACTGTATTTTTACAGAGCTCCCACCAGTTTTAGGCCAACAAGATTTGGAGAACGTCGACCTCTCGGAGGTGCACTGCAAGACTCCAAAGATGTGGCAGCGATGCCTTGCAAGAAACAAACTGAACCTACTGTACAAGAAGACAATGTTGCTGAATACAACCATGTACAGGTAAAGTCCAGTATTTGGAATCAATGTTTCTGTTTATAGTGATATCATAAATAACAATAATTTCTACCATTTGGTGTTTCTTTCTTACAAGTCTGTTCTGTAAACTACTTTGTTGGCCAGTTGATTAAACAATTAAAAAAGATATATATATATATTCACCCAGCAACTAAGGGTTGCCCATAGCAACAGTGAACTAATGTTGAAGATAGATAGGCATATGGATAAACATTAAAAAATTGACACATACATGTCTAGCAACTAAGATCACAGCTACAACCAAGAATCCAACCTCTGAAAATGACATCCACAATTGCCCAAAGTCTCCAGTTGCACTACAATGCTAATGGTGCTATTTTTCTTCTTTTTTCTTGCCTTATAGGAAAATGATATGATTGAAGGTATAGAGATTCTGAATCTCCATGACAAAACAGCAATTGCATCATCCGAGATGAGTCACAGTGAAAACAAAGATTTCCAGAGAGCAGCTCGTATGGCCTCCACACCATTCAACCCATCTGCCCGTCCTCCCTCACCGCCGTTCAGCACCATCAGGCAGGTGGATAAAACTAACAACAGAAGGGTCAATCTCGGGGAAAGTTTACATATCCCCATGGCAACAACCATACAAGACATCTCCGTAGATGACGGCAATGCCAGGGATGTGGAGAAGATGGAAACTGATGAAATTAGGATAGGCGGGCAACATAAGTTTACAGTATTTGAAGAAGGTGAAAATACAGAATCAATGGGCCAGCAACAGAAGTTTACAGTGTTTGACGAAGGGGAAAATGCAAAGCCACTTGGCCAACAACAAAAGTTCACCATTTTCGGGGACAAGGGAAATGCCGTGTCCATGGGTCAGCATCAAAACTTTACTGTGTTTGATGAAATGGAAAATACTGGGAGTCAAGCCCAGCGCGTTTTTAAAGACTCTACTAGAGTTGAAAGTTTTGAAGAGACAGTGATTGGGGGGCCACCTCCAACTCCACTCAGGTAAGTCATATAATAACTGTCCATCTTATACATTTTTCATAGGAAGACTCAAAGCTTGAACCAGAGTATGAAATTTACTTTTTCAGTCAGCGGTCCATCTGGACCACCAGCTCTTTATAAAGTTTATGTTGGGAAGTCCAAAGTTAAATGTTGGTGGTTCATACTTGTGAGTCATTCATTATTCATTAAATTCATTTTATAATCTCTCTAGATTTTCCTTGTTTCTTGCTTTCTTGTAATGTTTACGTCATAAAAACCTTCCTAAATTTCTGATTGAAGTAAAAAATTTCCGCGGCAATGGATATAATTTGTCATTCGTCTGACATTGATGCACATATTTTTTTTGAGCAATGCTTTATTTGATTACATTTCAAAATTAATGAGAGGACCAAATGGACAACAGAAAATTGAATTTGATGGTCTTAAGACAGAAATCCAGTCTGGTCTTTTTGATGCATGACCATTCGGGGGTGAACAAATCATTTTGTGAACTGGTGGTCCCCGGACCTGTGCCTTAAAAAACCCAGTGGTCCTGCTGAAAGAATTAGTGGTCCAAGGTCACACTAATATAAAATATTAAATCTTACGTATGAATCTGTATATTCAGACGATTTTTTAACATAGTTATTAACAGTAAGGTACTGGTCTAACGGACCAAACAAGGTAAAATTTGTGTTGTCCGTCCCGAAAAAATCACTAGTCCCGGACCCAGGCCCAGTGGATTTGTTCACCCCTGCAATTGCTAATTTATGAACCCAGCTCTTTCTCATCTTCATCTTTATGCTCCCCATCTTGGCAAGTGTTCCTTTTCTGACACTGCTCCTTCAATTTGGAACAGTCTTCGTCACTCTCACTCTAAGTCTTCCTTCTGCTCTTCCCTTTAAACTTACCTAATGTTGCAATGATAAGCTATTGAATGGATGTTGGTCTCAGTTGAGAGGTGACTGAGGTGTCTCTGAACACTAAGTTTATTTAGAGCTTTATAAAACTTGTAGTGCTGTTTCGGTTACACTATCTTGATCACAGGGTGATTAGAATCACATAACAGAGGAGCAGCTATCACCCACTTGTGAAATCTATCATGATTATTGCCACACTGGTTTACTTTTTAATATTTTGCCCCTCACAGTCCAATTCTGGAAATAAGTAATGAAGATGCCCAGTCAACAAAGTCCAGTGCAGGTAGCAGTGGAATCGCTTCACATCTATCTGTTCATCAACAGTCTAACATATCAGCTCCCTCGTCATTGCATAACATTGAGGATGTTGCCATGGCATCGCCACAGCAACCCAAGCCAATGATGTCAAACGACAACCATCAAATCAACCAATCACACAACCAGTCAACAACCCAGGTCTTCCACGAGACTGACACATCCCAACCAATGCTAGACTATCAAAGTGCTGAAACAAAACCAGCAGAGCAATTTACATCCGATGTACACGCGAATAACAAATCGCTGCTCTCAGTCTTTCAAGATGAGGATGTCGCCATGCAGTCCCCACAGCGAATGGATACCACCGCCCCACAGCAAAGTAATCTTGAAAACCAAAACTTGATTTCCGAGTCATCATTCTACCAAGATCCATTGACGCCCAGACGTTTGCACGATGAATCTATGACTGTCGACATGACACCATGGAACAAATCACTACAACATCTTGAAGATTCATCACCGACCAGACAAAGGCTGGATCCATTTGATAAGACATTTATAATAATAATAATAATAATAACTTTATTTCCTACGAAAAACAAACAAAACAAAATAACAACAGCAACGACAGTGACAATTTCGTCCACTTCAATTGGACGTGTGACGACAATTGTAGGAAATGTAGCTAGAAATAGTCATGCATAGACTAATCGAGTCTAGCTACTCGAAATATACTTAATCTGAGGATTACTATTTACACATATTTGCTGTTCTCATGACTTCGGAGGAAAAAACAACTACAACAACAAGGAATGGTGCAAAGGAAAACTCGTATAAATTACAATACACAGGACTCGTCAAGAAGAAATTGTTTAAACTTCTTTTTAAAAAGACTTTTGGAAGAAATACTACGAATATCGTGTGGTAAACTATTCCAGATTTTGGCGCCTGCAAACTTAATTGATGATTGTCCAAAACCACTTCTATACTTAGGTGTGTGGAGATCTTTGTTCAGTTTTTGTCTTGTTTCATGGTTATGGCTAATGTAAGAAAAATAGTTATCAAAGTGTGCTGGGAGCATATTATACAGGGCATCGTGAACAAATATGCCGACTTGAAATTCATACTGTTTAAAAATGTCAAGAATGCCTAGTGTGCGGAAAAGTGGAGCAGTGTGTGCATCATACTTCATACGTGTTATGATACGCACAATTTTCTTTTGTATCAGTAAAATATCACGTAAATATGTTTTGTACGTACTGCCCCAGATTTCAAGTCCATACGTTATATGTGGTAATATGAAAGTGTTGTATAACATAACAAGAACTGAAATTGACACGGTTTCTCTTAACTTATATAAAATACCAACATATTTGCAAATTTTCTTCTTAACTTCAGTGGTATGTCGCCTCCACGTCAAGTTGCTATCAAGACAAACGCCAATAAAAGAAGTATTCTCAGTTTCTGTTACCACTTGCCTAGTCAATCTCACAACAACTTCTTTCAAGGACTACTGAGCCTTTGGAGTTATATCCTGGATATATTAAAATGGATTCACCATTGCCAAAAATTCAGACACACCTTCACATTGACCTAGGTAATATCTTTTGTGTTTATTTTCATGTTAACTATCATTTATATGGTTTGGCATACACTGCCAACTTTGAAGGTCTTCTAATTTTGCTTGCAGACCATAGAGTTAGTATATTCAATCATAAGTATGTTACATGCACATGTATATGTGTTATAGCTACACACACAAGATTACCACTAGATCTTAAAAGCCCCAGGCTGTATCTGATTCCTTTAAAAAAAGTAGCCATATGGATGAGGATGGGTATTTATTTTGGATTTTTAATTTATAAACAATTTTATCATGGCTTCCTACTTGACAAATCAATGCGGAACAATACAGACCAAGTCTGTGTTTGTAACTCAAATCAAATTGCAAAAAGCTAGAAAAATGTGTAAAAAAAGTTTATTATATGTAAAGTAACCTTTTACACTCTTATCACATCAGTCTTTTGCCATTTATTGAGTTACAAATAAGGACTTGGCATATTTTGTTTTATGTTTATTTTTCAAGTAGGAAGCCATGATAAAATTTATTTATAAATAAAAAATCCAAAATGAATACTAATTCTCATCCACATTGCTACTTTAAAATACAGATAAAAAACAGCTCTTAGACCTGCAAATGTATAGAAAAATTTGATCACACACACACACACACACACACACACACATGTTCCTTTCTGTAGCTGGTAGCCTGAAAGATCCAGGCTGTCCTATATTATGTGTTCCCTCACAGAGTAGTGAGTGGTCAATGCATAAGTGGACCAACTGCTGGACCTTTTAGATTATATACTATAGCTTGAATCATAAGATAGCGCATAGTATTATTTGGGTTTAGACTGAATCTTGGGCCTTTTAATTATTCACAATTTACAATATGAGGATACCAAGGATTATTCATTTAGGAGTTGCCAGACATTAGGCTGTACAGCATGTACTTACCAATCTCTTGAAATTTAACTGAAGTTTCCGAAAATAATGTTTCTTAATTTTCCAGATTCGGATGTAGTGAAAGTTGATAAATTGATTGGTAAAGGGGCATATGCAAAGATATACCGTGCAGAGCAGTTAGATGCTAATGACATCACAGCATTTGAGTGCAGTGAAAAGATCATTATGAAAGTACAGCAACCTGCCTGGCCATGGGAGTTCTACATCACCAGTCAACTACACCAGCGATTGCGAGAACTAAATGATCCAGTTGATGTGGTATGTCTCTTTTTTTTTATTGTTCTAAGGCCCCCCCCCCCCCCCCCCCCTGAGCATTTCCAAAAGAGGGGTCCTTACAGTGGCTTCCAGATCTGTAATACTTACATTCTCACTGGTGCCTGTGATCAGAGTATCAGTTAATAAGTAGTGAGCAATAACAATTGACCTTGAAAGTACCAGCAAGTCCTCTTCTTATCACATTATCAAACTCACATATAGTTTCTCAGAGAGAGTCACACACATTCTGAACACACAAATCTGTATTGTGATATAGATGGCTTGTGTACTTTACATTTTTCTTAGAGATTGCATCCTGCTGTGTGTTGTGGTTAAATGTATAAAAGAATATAATATATGTGATAAGATTTTCCAAAACTTTCAATGCCAGATGTAATTTAGAGTGTTATCATCGACCAAGTATAACAACAACCTCTTATTGTCAAATGATCAACTAAGAACCTCTTATTGACAAATGATCAACTAAGATCGTAAAATTTGTGTGTTATACAGTCTTCTGGCAAATACTCCCCTTTTCAAGCTGCAAAGTCAATGACACTAAATTTTATTTACTTTTTTTCCCCTTTTTGATTTAGAGTTCTGCTGTCATTAAGATTGACAAGGGCTATATATATGAGAATGGTAGTGTGCTAACAAGTAAACTTCACAGCAGTGTTACCTTACTTGATATCATCAACCTGTACAAGAGTAAAAACGCAAGCATGCCACAAGCGATTGCCCTCTACTACGCCGTTGAAATCCTGCACATTGTGGAAAAAGTACACCGCTGTGGTATCATCCATGCCGATATCAAACCAGACAACGTCATTGTCAAACACCTGTAAGTATACGCGACACTGGTAATCAAGCCTTAGATGCAAACTCAATCTATTGTTCTTAAATGTGTTAGATTACACAAGTGGGTGATAGTGGTTCCTCTGTTGTGTGATTCTAATCACCCTGTGATCAAGATAGTGTGAACATTGGAAGTCCCAAAACAGCACTGCAAGTTTGTGGAACCCCACTGAAGATATAATTAAACCAACATCCATTCAATAGCTTATCACCGTTGTATCAACATGTTGTGACAATAGTTTAAGTTTGTGTCTATCTTAGAAAACTGAAGGCTCAATCACCAGAGTAATATAAAGTACAAGCTCAACAACCACCTTCTGATGGCTGTGGTGTACAATAAAGTACATGTATCTACCAGTATAATCGAATAACTTATTTGATTTTCATTGTTGTCAACAGAGATAAAGACATTGATATCACTAAACCCATGTCTGAAGTGGAAGGCCTGCTACTGATTGATTTTGGCCAGGCCATCGATATGAAGTTATTTCCAGAAGGTACAACTTTCACAGCATCCAGCAATACATCAGGTTTCATGTGCCATGAAATGCAACAAGGAAAACCATGGACATTCCAGGTAAGCAAATGTCTAACTCTAAGGTTCATACATGGTGAATGTTGTTATGACTGATGAATGTGTTTGTCCAGTCAGTGTCAAATATATATATATACACCTACAATTAGGGCAAATCTGGACAGGTAGTGGCATGCCCATAGAATTAATGAATTCAGTGTTCTCGTCAAATGTATAGTTTCCCCCCAAAAAGCCTACAATGTACTTTAGTGGGAAACTTGTCTGTAATTCAAGACATTCTGTATTCAATACTACAGACTATTCAGTCATAGTAATTCACACACAGGGTAGGTTGTGTGATTGTGTACCCTAAATAACAAAATCAAAGTTGCACATTCAGTTTACTGGTTTGTTATATGACAGAACCCCTTGGCATGCGAGTGCAAGCATGTCATACTCTGGGTTTTTGCATGAGTGCTTGTTGTCTTCCCTGCAGCTATACTCAAAACTTCCCACAACCAAAGGGAGTGAAAGTCCAACAGAAAACGCCACAAGCACAAGTATACCCACACTGGCACTTATTTCAGTTTGTGTTGTGGGGTTTGGTTTTACAGAGGGCCCTGGGGAAGATTAGCTTTGGCCAACTGGGCTACTCTCTTTAAATAAAGTTTATTGAATTAGATGGAATTAAAACATACCGGTACATGTATGTTTATCCAACACAGCAAATTTTGCAAAATACTTCACCTTGTGATTTCTGTTACAAAGATTGACCACATGCTTAGTTGCGTACTGGTATACAATAATGTGGGGTTTTTATGGTAGACATGTAGTACTGCAGTGCAAATACCATTACATAATTATGAGCATGTATTGATGTAAATTATTGCTCAGTCTAGCGATAATATATGAATGCTGATAATTGTATCTTTTGTTGTCTCACAGACTGACTACTATGGCATTGCAGCATCCATTTACTGCCTCATCTTTGGAGATTACATGAAGACAAAACAGAATGGAGACAAATGGGGTATACAGAGAAAGGTTGCCCGCTGGTACAATGCCAAACTGTGGGACGAATTCTTCACCACTCTACTCAATATTCCCAACTGTCGTGAAATGCCCTCCCTCTCTGATCTGAGGATGAAAATGGAATCAGTCCTGCAGAGTATAGGGAACTCTGAATTTCAAAAAGTGAAAAAGAAACAAGAAATTATGCAGTTTGATGCCACGAGTAAATGAAGTCATCCCAAAGTGAAAAAATGCAAGAATCCAAGCAATATCATTGGCGGGTGCTCAGTCACATGACTGTGCCCAATGGTCATGTGACTAAGTGTACTTATAATTTATCAGCAAATCCAATTCTGAATGATAGAATCTATTCATATTTTGTCATTTCACTATGGCTGTGCTTCGGCAACAAAATATTGTGTTGTGGGCAAAATTTTTATTGTATGCCATATTTCACACTTAGGCATTGATCCTATTGCAAAGTGGGCCTCTAATTTCTAAAAGAGCCACATACACCAGAAACAAAAACTATCACATAAGACCATTATTAGATTACCTTGAACAAATTTGCCTAGTTCTTAGAGAACTAGTTGCACACTATTTTCAGTGTCAATCAATAGGAAACTTACAAACCTGCCATGTTGAATGTTGCATCATGGGAAATGTGATAGTAAATAATAATCAATTAGTATTGTAAACAATGTTGATACATTATAATCAATTCACAGTCACCCTGACCTTTGTGGGAGGTTATTTTATCGGTAGCTCCAGATTAGGTAGTACAATAAGCACAGATAATCTCATACTCCTTTGTGTCTGAGCATGCTCAGTCAGGATTGCAAGTTCTCTATTGTGTGGCACCCACCCCATCAGGTTTAATGCTTAATTTGTTGAACATTTCAAGTTTTCATTGAGTTTTATTCAGCTCATAAATGACAATTTTTTATTGTCTGATAGTAACTAGTTTAATGTGCCAGCTGTAATAAATTTTGATGAATATTCTGTTTCCCGACAACACATGGTTTTCACCTACCTTTACCTCCATGCATTACAGTCATTGTAACATAATTTTGTCCCATTTGTTTTGGGGTCGTAATTGTTAGGAAATGTACATTGTAGGCATTTATTTTTTTGACAGACACAGTATGTTTGCAATAGTTAGAATTGTTAGTACATGTATGTAACATTTGTGATTTTTAGGCTTCTGTATACCTGTCTCACTCAGGGAGAAACTACTTGGTCACTGCCAAATGAAAGTCAATGTATAATATTTCAAACTCCAACTGAGAGCACTAGCAGGAATGAATCCCCTTTGTTCCGTGTTTGCTATGCAAGTCAATGGGCTTATAAGATTGGGTGCTATTTTTACTCTTGAATGCAGAGTTGATTTTAACAAGACCTGGGCCGCACCCAGACAGAGGTTTGCGTCACCTTTCAGCTTTATTCAGCAACCCTCAAAGCACAAATGAAACAAGACTATGAAATGGAAGGCAGCATTTATATACAATTTGTTGCAATAGCTTGTTTAATTTTTCCTAGCATTGTATTTTTTTATACCATATATGACTTTTCAGGAATCACTTCACTGCCAGATCCTTTTGTTTTTTGTGGTAACTTGTTTGATGTTGACTGTCCAATGTGACTGTATCGTCAGATTATGTTTATTATGTCATTTATGTTTTAATTGAACATTGAATCACTGAAGTTCTTACATTTGAATCCTGTAACTTTCCACATGGCTAAAGATTTTAATCCTCTTTCTCCCTTAAATTTGTACACAACTAAGTAAAAGTTGGGAGAAAAGGGATTAAGAATCATACCTTTGTCTTGAGAGCAATATTCATTCATTCAATTTTCAATGAAAATCCAAAAAAACACTGCCTTTCTCTTTAGTCTTCGTATTTATGTATTTGTAATTATTTCATGTTAGTAATATCACTATCAATACTAACATTTATTTTTTGTACATCCGTAGTGAATAGTAGCAATTGATTTTCATGTGTACCTTTCTGTCCCTCTCAATCTGTATTCTAAACATGAAGTCTATATTTTGTATTGAAAACTAAAGTAGGAAATTGATAGCAGTTATATTAAAATCACATTGTTTTATTGTGTAGTTTTGTCTGTGTTCTTAAACCTGGAATAGATGGAAAGTGTGAATCATTTTATAGCATAACTGAACTGAGGTTCAGTAGTGCTATGGGCATGGCAAGTGTTTGTCTGTCTGTCTGTGTGTGTGTGTGTGTGTGTGTGTGTGTGTAAGCAACCTATTGTCCAAAACTACTGGTCAGACTGTATTGATGTTTGGTGTGGACATTAATTTTGGTATCTAGTTGGAAAATGATCACATCTGATCATAGGTGAGTGATTTGGGTCGATCGGTCAAAATCATTTTTGGCCAAAAAACTAACTCTGTATATTATACATATATTCAATGTCACTAGAAAGATTTCCATATCAGAGTTTGTTGAATAAACGAAGATCGGTCCAACTACAGAGAATATGTGGGGAGACTAGAACTTGAGGAGATACATATGGGTTTGATATGAAATGACAAGAACTTGCTCTCAATGAGGTTGAATTTAAAATCTTTTATTTCCATGTTTCGGTCCTGGACAGTGGCAAAGATTTGAACATATGTGCAATTATATGGTATCCCTTCCTCGTGTTCCTGAGATGTAAAATTGTATGGTACACTACATTAAAATAACTGGCAATCAACTTCAGCATCCATACATAAAAGACTTTACAAATAGAAGTGGGCTTTGCAAGGTGAAACCTGAAGATACAAAAGCACTCTGGCCACCTGCCTATGGTACAACTACAGTACAGTACAATACAGGCAAAGACAGGTGCAAACGCAAATACAATAGAAGTGTCAAGCAAAAATTAACTTCAACAGAGAAACAAATTTTGTTATGCATACACAAACAGGTTCTCATGGCAGTCATTTTCCTAATAATTAAATGTGCGGTTAAAGAATTATCATTGTGAAGTTGCTAGAAATTTTGCTATTCTACAATGTACTTGGTAAACCACCACTTAGAAGTTTAATTTGGTTAAAATCGTCTCAGACCAATATAGAAAAGAGAAACCATCAACAAAATGTTTGTGTCTCCCCCCCCCCCTTCACATCCCGTTTTTTCATGGACCCCATTTTGCTCCTCAGCCCCCTCCCCTGCCGTAAATTCTGCTCCTTCCCTTATTGGCATCCATTGTTCGGTGTTTGTCTCTTTTGGCAGTCGAGTGCTGGACGTCTCATGGGGCTAGGCTCATGAATATGGAATAGCTGAACAATGCATATTCATGAGATACACATTCACGAGTTGCCTTGCGTTGTGTTGCCTAATACATTTGCATAATTTCCACAAATATTTCCTTTCGTTTGGCAATATATACAATAACCCCTTCACTTATGAAGTTCAAGCCCTCCTTAAACTAATTGAAAAAACGTATATCATGGTGAACTGTTGTGTGCCAGGTTGTAAAAGTGACAGTCGTTACTGTAAAACGGAGACAGGTTTCCATCAATTGCCCCATGACGAGCAAATTCGGACACTATGGTTGTCAAACATCTTTAGAGGTAAAGTTCCTACAGCTTCGAAGAATCCAAAGGTGTGCTCAAAGCATTTCAAAGAAGAATGTTACGAGAACAATTTTCAGGTATGGGAAAATGTGTCATTTTCATCCTGCTATGTTGTAGCTTGTTGCCAGTGCGCTGTCGCTACATCGTCTCCGCATTTATTCTAGGAGGCCCGAGATACGTATACTACGGGGGATGTATCACTACTAGCACACTAGACAGGCTAGCTTTCGTGTTGCTTCGTTTGTGTATGTTTTTCTCTGAAATGGTTGGGGGGGGGGGTGCAACTTGTGGGTACGCTTTCATAGTTCGAGTTGGGTCATGCCTTGCCAGGGTTGCTTCTTTAAACTATTAAAATAGAAATACGGGTGTAGATTTTTATCGGCAGTCGAAGATTCGTTTTGTGTGAACTACATTGAAGGGGAGACACAAGCTGTATTTGGAGAAAGTGTCTCCATAAGGCGTTCTTCCGGTCATTACTGTAGTACAAATTTAGCTGTGTACATGTACTCAGACAACGTACTATACCGTATACGATGACGGCCATATTTATGATTGTGCGTGGTGCTTTCTGGGAGTTTAACCTCTTGACCCCATTGCGCTCTTTGCATGCATCGTGTTTGTATTTTGTTCTCAGTCGTGTGCACCTCAGTTACTTGTGTTTCATCACAAACCTGGGGGTCTTAGATTCTATATTGCACCTCTGCGTACCCCATACATACGGGAGCAACCTTCTATCGTACAGACGGGGGCTTCACTTGCCCCGGTCGTAAATTGTATCGGAAGAACATCTGAGGTCTATAGCAGATACACTAGTACCATGGAAGTATAACCCACGGTTATACTTCCATGCTAGTACAGACGGGGCTTAGACTTAGAGTTAGACACTTGCCCCCGGTGAAAGTGATCCACAATGGTGCATTGTCATGTGCCTAAGTGCACTCACGTCTCCAGGAAAACTAAAGGTACATCTATCAGCTACCATAGAGTTCCCATGGACGAGGCAAGTCGAAAGGTTTGGCTCACAAACATGGGAATACAAGACTGGCACATGAACAAGCCGAATGTCAGAGTATGCTCAAAGCATTTCAAAGAAGAATGTTTTGAGAACGATACACAGGAGGTAAGGGTTGTCATGATGAAGTAGTTGTGACGATTTTGTCAGCGCTGCATAATGTTGCATGTTGTTCCTACAATGGATCTCTCCTGTCGAGTAACTTTAATACGACGGAACTTGAGAATATGATATTGTAGACTGCATGGTCAGTGCAGTGGGGGCTCACTGCTCAGGCCGAGTTAGAATTGTGTACAAGCACAAACAAAACAAGAAAACCACAAACAAACGCAAACTAGTCACAGCAACACAGTATGTGCTACTGTGACTATTTTGCATATCTTATTGTTTCTTTGTATGTTTTTTGTTTGTCTGTTTGTTTATGTTAGTAAACAACACTAATTCACCCTGAGCCCCCTGTGGTCAGTGTGGAATATTAACCCACACACATTGCAGGACCTATCAAGAGAGGATTATATGGGAATTATTCCATAGCCTGATAGGCAAATTAAATTGCTCATATTCCTGGCGGGATAATATATAAAGACACTGTTATGTTTATGAATTTCCTATTAGACCCAAATGTATACATTTATTTTTCTGTGTATTTTTATTGTCTATGAAAGGGAACAAGAAGACTTAAAAAGAATGCTGTGCCTACAATTGTTCTGGTTAACAAAACTAAAGAGGTGAGCAAATTAATTTTCTTTTATTTCACTGATAACTCTGCATCCCTGGCAGGCCGCATATTCACCAATGCTGCACACATTATGATTGCATAAATTGTTACAGTGCTTCCAATCAAAGAATGAACCTTGAAGTACTTTAGTATATTGATATATTACTGAACCTGTCCTGATCTGATGTATTGACATAGATTTAGCT
The DNA here is from genome assembly GCF_964340395.1 of Glandiceps talaboti. Classification (NCBI taxonomy): domain Eukaryota; kingdom Metazoa; phylum Hemichordata; class Enteropneusta; family Spengelidae; genus Glandiceps; species Glandiceps talaboti. The sequence continues at coordinate 14,816,449 of NC_135558.1, read as the reverse complement.
ATAGTAGTCACAGCATTGTGTACACCACAATGGCAAAGTTAATAATTTTATTGATATCAATGCCACCAAATGAGTGCACTTTTCTAATTAAATATTATTCTCCAAACTTTTTCTTCATTCAGCCAAGGGAAATATGAGTGACCTAAGGGGTTTTGTCACTACGAGTTGTAAGACAAGTACAGTGTAGTGACAAAACCCTCAGGTCATCAGTATTTTCAGGCTGAATGAAGAATAATGTTGGAGAATAACATAATTATACCAATGCCAGTAATATCAAAGAAAAATTGGTGAAAGTAATGACAATTTTGAATGTTTTGACTCATATTTCAAACACAGCAGAACCAGTGACATAGAGATGCCTCGTTATGACATAGATGCGCATTGTCTTGAATTGATGTAGAACAAACGGGTTATAAATTCCTTATTTTTTGGCTCAACTTGGTTTGTCTTGATCCGTATAATGGTGTCTAATATCATTAGTTTCCAGAAACGATATGGCCAGTCAAATTGGCTATGGGTAAGGTGCAACCCAATGTTCTGTACCAAGTTCCAGTCTCTAGCATCCCATCTTCACTTCTGAGTAGTATGAGTGATAATGAGACAGCTACCAAACAACACCAATATCAAGCAACACATACAACTTCAGGACCGTCAGATGGAAAAATCAATGTTTCTCATCAGGTGTGTAGAATTGAACATAAATATAATGTAATTACAACCCATTACACCAAAGTAAAGCATTTTCTGTATGTACCACAATCGTTTATATAGTATCCATATCAAGTACAACCCATAACACCCAAGTAAAGCATTTCCTGTATGTACCACACAATCATTTATAGCATCCATATCAAGTACAACCCATAACACCAAAGTAAAGCATTTTCTGTATATACCCCAATCGTTTATAGCATTCATATCAAGTGTAAAAGTGTACTGTTTCATTTGCTAATTGACCACATTACAAAGGCCACACACAAGGCTTGTAAATAAACCAATTGAAACAGTATACTTTTACACTTGATATGAATGCTATAAATGAGTGTACATGTACATACATGTAGAGAAAGTGCTTTACTTCAGTGTTACTCGTTGTAATAGAAATGGTACTGATATACCGTTGTGTGTCACTAAATTGTTCTACATCCCTGCTCAAGAAACCTAAACCATTCAAATTTATGAAACATTGAGGGCATAACACTCAACTAAAGCATTTTCCTAGTCTGTATTCTGACGCAGATTATATTTTGTCGTATTCCTAAAAAACCTTCTGAAATGTGTTATATTTAAATACTAGTTGTGTGCAAATGCATAACCTATAACATACAATCTAATAGTCAGCATGTACAATGCACATACAGAAGGCACACTACTCACTGAGGATTCGAACACATGAAATATAATCGAGCATCATCTTGACTTCATGTAACGTCCTGCACACACAATGTTATGTTTAATTCTATTAATTTCAGCCACAGTAGTATTAATGATAAATTACAAAAAAAGTCATGACGACTGTTTAGCATTTTCCTTGCTTGCCATTTATCATTTATAGTATCCATATCAAATATGAAATAACACTGGTTTAATTTTAGGACTACATGTAACCTTTGACCTTTCCAACTGTAATAAATTTCAAAACAATTTTGTCGGGTAACACAAGCAAACTGATTACAGTGTAATGTGGGTCACAACTGTGATTATAGCTCTAAGTGTGGTGTTGGCATCAGATCTTATGACATTTGTGTTTACTCTCCAGTTGTTTATGACTAACTTGTGCTTTGTAATGGTAAGGCCTAAACAAGAAAACTTATTTGGTTCCAGTTACCCGACCCCACCTAGTTTTTCACTGCCGACCATAAACCGTTGTTTACATATATTCAAGAGAAAGTAGTAGAATCGCGAAAATTGTCAAGTCTCGCCAGAATTACTGGATGTGGATACTGACATCATCTTAAAAAGACAATATAAGTACTATTCTTCCAATCTGTAATGGGTTTGACTAAATCTGATGGCTGTACATCTGATGGAAAAACACAATAATACAGAGACCATGGAAAACAATGGAAATCATATCCACCTGAACTAGACGCTCACACATGAAAAAAATTAAAATGAAATAAAAAATATACCTACTAAAATTGAGCGTAATCGGAACCACTCAATTGTTTTTGTTAAGCCCAACATTATTTACAGATTATTAATTACATTGACCGCCACAACATACAAATATTTACATTATACTTTTACACTTGATATAGATGATTTAAATGACAGTGGCAAGCAGGGAAATTACTTTAGTTGGGTGTTTAAAGACTTGGTAAAGACATGGGCTATTTTACTGACAACATAATCCCCTCTGGGGTGACCCAAGAAAAAATTGTGCTACATTTAACATACATTCAGGTATTACCAAAAAGATTTTACTTTCTTTGTATGTAGCTGTCCAATACAACAGAACAACCTTCTGTATTGTCTGAGGGCAGTGAATGTGGTATAGAGCCGACCTGTCAGAGTAATTTACCACTAAACACTACCCATCTAACAGATGTTGGTCAAATCAGTCAACATGCTACTACTATTAGTACTAATCAGCTACCCAAACAAGAAGATAGCAAACTACAAATACAACAGGTATGTTACTTCCAACTATATGATGTAGTCTGTATTCAGATATTGATTGTTTATTTTATTTATTGTGTGAATCAGGCTCGAGGCCCATAAAAACAACCATAAAAAAAAAAATGACACAAAATCAACAGAGAATATCTCTCCAATACCTGCACTGGAGAGAATCTCGGTACATACCAATACATCAATAAATTGCTAATGTCTGCCAATCTCTTAACAAAGTTGTAGAGATTTTTCTGGACAAGTTAACCCAAAGACAAAACTGAATAAGAAACAAATATAGAACTTATACTACACTACTTGGACAGATTAACAAATCTTCTAAAAACAATTATTGTATGCAACTCAAACTTTGTTGTATGTTTTCAACTTAAATTATACATTATATTATATTTTAGCATATTCCTTAAACTAGAGAACAATAAAACCAACCATTCAATAGTCTACGGTATATCAACATGTCACAGCAATAATAGTTTTAGTTCGTGTCTACAATAAAAAGTCTAAGTCAATTATTATTTTTTTCAGTCTATAGGAAATGCACAGTCTGTCTCAATGGGTATTGGTAACGTCCAATCAAAAGTGCCGTTCACAAGTATCCAGTCACCGATTCTTGGTACCTCAACGAGCCAAACTAGACCAAATCAACAACCATATAAAATTCTACTCCTGCGACAACCAAGTAATGAAGTTAAAAGTTCTCAACAGGTTTGTAGATTTTACACGGAGATAAATTTAATGTGTCTTTGGGACAAATTTCCCTGTTGTCACTGAAATAGTGTAACCTATATATAAATGCAAAGTAAGTGATTGTGAAGTGCAAGTACATGTATAGATATCATAGAGCTATGAGGTTTGTAAAAGCCAGTCAATAGCTAGAGTGATAAGTCTAAGTCCGTTATTATTGTTTTTTCAGTCTATAGGAAATGCACAGCCTGTCTCAATGGGTATTGGTAACGTCCAATCAAAAGTACCGGTCACAAGTATCCAGTCACCAAGTCTTGGTAGCTCAACGAGCCAAACTAGTACAAATCAACAACCATATAAAATTCTACTCCTGCGACAACCAAGTAATAAAGTTAAAAGTTCTCACCAGGTTTGTAGAGTTTACAAATTTCCCTGTTATCATTGGAAAAAGTGTAACTAATACGTAAATGCAAAATAAGTGATTGTGAAGTGAAAGTATAGATATCTTGGAGTTATGAGGGTTGTTAAAGTATACTCACAGTAATGTTATCATTTACTGTATAAATCAGTTGTTTTTTGGTGGTTGTATTCACCAATATTTTTCTTCATTCACTTGGAGAATAGTCAGGGCCTAAGAAGGGTTGTCACTACTCGTCTAGCGACTCATAGTGACAATGGCCACTTAGATCACTCCTATTTTCCTTGGGTGAACGAAGAAAAATATTGGGGAATAACATGTAAATATATTATTTACACGACATTGTATGGTTCCAAGAATCAAGAAGATAGTAAAATATACTTACTTTGGAATGGATAATTATTTACAATCTGTTTACTGCAGACCTTGATCAGACAATAAACAGGGACCAAATGTATCCACACAGATCAGTACATTCACAGTGAGAGGTCAATCTGTATTCTCTGTAGTGTGTTTATCTTAACACAAAATCTTGTAGTCTGTCTCACTTAACTAGATATCTCATCAGATGACTACTGCAAGCTACTAGGAAATCCTTTGTAAATCTTTGGGTGATCAAGGTCTATAGTAGTTGGAACAAAATGATGCAATCATTTCTAATTTTCCTTTCAAAATATAGATTTTACAATCCTTGTAAATTATAACTTTATTGCCGCATACTAGGCTTATCAAAAAATTACAGCTGTGACCTGTGTTATTTGAGACAAATTGATTTGAATGCTACCGTTGCGAACACTGAAATTGCTTCAGTAGGATGTTAGATTGTATGTAGTTTGAAAATGCCCCAGTCTTTTCAAATTGCCAAAGTTTAGACATTTAATAATATTATCAATGTTTGCATAATTTTCACAGGTAAAACCAACAAGGATGTTCACTGAGACTGGCACACAAACAAACCAATGTACATGCAAATGTACATGTCATCGCGTTATGGTTGAGCGAGGTATCCAGCATCCCATAAATTGGCATGCACATGACCACGCATACATCATCTCAGAAGCCTGGCACAAGAAAAGAACAATTAACCCAAGATATTTTACGGAACTACCGAATCTCTTTGTCTGTCCAAAAGAGTTTAAGGAAGGTGATGTTTTGGTAGACACATCAATACATGAGGTACCAATTATAGATTCTAGTGTAGACCAGTTAGAGGAGGCTGGAGATAAGAATGACGACCAAAACATTGCCTCACAACCTGAAGAGACAATGAAGACTGAACTATGTGAAATTGGGACAAGCAGTGATGATCTAATCGACACTGGCACAGTTGAGATGTCTGCAGATAATGCTGTAGGCAAAACCGAGTCCTCTTCCAAGGTTAGCAGTGGCATTCCGTTAGAGAAATCAGTACATGACTTCCCAACTATGAATTCTAGTGAGGATCAACTTCAAGAATCACAAGAAAGGAGTGAAGACCAAAACATAAACTCACAACCAAGGAAAAAATTCAAAACTCGACCATCTGAAGTCGAAGCAAGTGACAGCAATCTCATGACCACTCCTGATATGCCTGTAGGACTTATAGACAGTCGGGTGGCCTCTTTTCAGTACGACAGTTATGTGCAGACAAACACATCAATACATGACACATCAACCTGGAATTCTAGCGAGGACACATTTAAGGAATTTGGCGATAAGAATGAAGACCATAACAAAGAATCGCAACTCAAAGTAAAAATCAAAACAGAACCCTGTGAGTTTGAACAAAGTGATGGCGAATTTATGGCCACATTTGATAATTCTGCATCTACCCATGTAGACAGAAATGTGTCGTCTTTCAAGTTCAACAATGATGCTGTGATAGACTCGTCAGTACATGGTGTATCAATTACAGGGTCTGAAGAAGACCTGTTCAAGGAATCTGAAAATACGAATAAAGATCTTAGCAAAGAATCAGAACAGGTAAAAATCAAAATTGAACCCTGTGAAATGGAAACAAGTGATGACAATGTCATGGCCACTCTTTATTCATCTGTATCTCCTGTTGGAAACAGAAGTGAATCGTCGTTTAGGTCTGACAGTAACATTGTGATTGACAGACCAAGTAATTACTTACCAATTATGGATTCTAAAGAGGACCTGTTCAAGGAATCTGGAGATAGGAATATAGACCTTATGAAAGAATCACAGCATATCGTAAAAATTAAAACTGAACCCTGCGAAATGGAAACAATTGACAACGATGTGGTCACACATGAAACATCCTCTTTCAAGTTCAACAGTGACAATGCAATAACCACGGAGGATGAATCAACATTACTGTGGTATGGTCATGACATTTGAACTTTGACGCTTTGCTCAGACTTGGTAGTCTATAGACTATACAAGGTTTTGAATCTCAAGATTTCTCTTGTTCATGCAAATGAGTAAACTCCCAGCTGTTAGAATGATGTAAACAGTGTATAAGTTAATAGTGGTAGCCTCCTGAGCTGACAAATATACCATATTTGGACATTATGTAAGTTGCCTCCAATAAACACAAAGTCATCCACACAGTCATTAACACTGTCTGTTTGTTAATCAATCATAGAATTCTTCTCAATAATAATATAAGTTAGTCACTAATTGACTAATTAACAAACAGACTGTGTTAATGACTGTGTGGCTTCATAGCTGCGAGAAGAGGTTCGGAGCCACAGGTGGCATCTAGACTACTCACTTTGAAGCAACAGAGATTTGCAAATCAAAATCAGTTGATTGTTTAGTTCTGTAATGTAGATCATGTGCTGTATAGATATGTTCAAACTGGTAAAAAAAATGCATAGAATGCAGAATCACTGAGTGTCACTGGAGAATACTAGTGGAACTTGCAGGAGGTCAAAAGTTAACTTCCTAGTGACACGAATCCATAGCCTAATTGGTGGTTATAGCAATGTAAGGCCAAAAAAAAGTTGTTTCTTGTCAATGCACGCATCCCGTGTCGGTCTTTTTGTGTGTGTGTGTGTGTGTGTGTGTGTGTGTTTGTGTTTGTCCAGCCCATGCAGTCTACAGATCCACGAGGAAGCACAAAAATAACGCTCCCTACTTCAGTGCAGAGTTGATCATGAACAAGCAAATGATATCTGCCCCACATACACACTTGCTCTAAAGTACTAAATAAAAAGTAACTGCCATAAATAGTACATTGAGTGATAGGTTTGTGAATTGAGAATAAAAAAAAAATTGCGTCATTGCACCATTTTAGATAAACTGTCCTGATCAGAAATAGTTCTTTTTCTTTGGCTTAACAGTGAAACTGTCACTACCTATATTTCTGTTACTGCATGTATCATGACTCGTATGAAACAAAGTGATGCAATTATTATTGTACACCTCAAACAGTACAAAATGTATTGCATCCTCTGTTGGTAAACACATTTTGTTTGTAGCTGTATATACACGATAAATCAAATGAAACTGATTTTTGGGTCCACTCCCCAAAATCAGTTCCCTGTACAGCGACCACGATTTCAACATGATTCTCTACTGTTTATGGATAATATTGACCACTGATTAACATGTACAGTATATAATTGTTGCTATTTTAAACAATTTTCAGTGAATATATTGTAGTCTTCTGATTAAAAAATAACACTACAGTTACAACTACATGTAGTACATTTTTTTACAAGATTTAAATTTGCCACCACTCTACCTACAGATAATATTGACTACTAATTAACACATACAATATCTTTTATAAGTGATCAATTTTAGTGAATATATCTTTGGCTATATGATGAACACCGAGATGAGCTTGGGTGTACAGGTCAAGGGATATTAATTACATGATGATCCCATTAGTGATACACAAATCAGGGCTAAAAATCGTGTTGTCTTCGGTCTGATTTCTTTCATGATTATTTAGCCAGATAGGGTTGTACAGAAATGTTATTGTTTTATTGATCGAATCATTAAATATTAATGGGGTATGTACTTAACATAATGTAACAAGTACATATCAGTGGCACTAGAATGATCCCTCCTTGAGGTTGATCCCTCCTTGAGGTTTCTTGGAAACATTCTCCAAGTTCTAGCACACAGTGAAGCATAGACAATTGTCGATTGTCTATGAGTGAAGCAATGGTTCATGGTAATGTTTGGCTGTCTGTCTGTCATGTTGATAATACTAGTGATTTTGGTATTAAACTTTACCTTTCAAATTATGGGGATGAAATTGGCGATGGTTCGGAAGGTATTATCATGAGTGTGTCAAAACTTACATAAGTGGACCTAGCAACCTAGGGTTAATTGCAAATATAACGGATGGGTAGGAATATAACTGAATAAAAATGTTTTAAATATGCAAATGTCCTTACGAACAAGGCCACGCCACAGCAACAGGGAAACAACGTATATTGGCAATTTAGCACCAGTGAAGGAAGGCAATGATCATTCCAAGAATGTATGCAGAAATGCCTAGCAACAAAACTGCGCCTATTGCAACAGTGAAAAGATGTATATTGCATATATAACACCATGGATGGGTAAGAATGGAAAAAAATATCCAAAAATGTATGCAAATATGTCTAGTAACAAGACCACATAATCGATGTTCAAAATTAAAGTATACCATCAACAGTTGTGCTACAGTGTCATTGGCGCTTTATTTACTTAATTGTATTTAATCGTGTTAGCGCCCTCACCCAATGACCCAGTGCTCTCGTTTTAGCGAGTTTTGTTTTGGATAAATATTTCAGTTATTATAAAGACATAGCTCTATATGTATTCAATATAGCATGTAATACCATCGTCCCATTTTCTATTCATCAATGTTGTGTTCATATCATTTCCAGTATGAGTACTGTATTGAAACATGTCCCGTATTTCCAATTGGACAGTTCTTAAAAAGAATCACTTCTGAACTCGGCTGATTGAAATTCGTTTTGTACAGATTTAAATTCGTTCGGTGTTGTTCAGAGACTGAACATCGTCCAAACAACAGTAGAGGTGCAATATTGTGATTTGTTGAACTGTGTTTAACATTAGATTGTAAATAACGGAAGTAAGAGATCAAAATTTGTTATTCTCGAAGAAGTCATCTCGCACCCACTTGTAAAAAGTGTGCATACAATGTATAAACATGAAAACGTTAATTCAAAAAGAATATTTTTTTTTGCACTGAAGGGAATGGGCATTCAAGAATCATAAATATTCAGTGTGCAACTTGAATACATTGTTTCTGCTGATTCCCATGATGCAATAGCCCACAGCAAAGATACCATATAAAGGTACAAGATCAATTCGACGTTTCTCTGAAATTGCAAGTATTTTTAGGTAATTAACGTTTTGAAATGACTCTTTCAGAAATATATTTTATGAAAATGTTTTCATTTCCTGGAGTGGCGGTCACCTTTAACAATGTAAATTCAGTAGTTAATATCAACATGTCTTCTAATTTGTGTGTGTCTGTGTACTATTGTACAAGACGAACATATAAGACAGTATCCACGTTCCCTTCAGGTTTCTTTCTCATATTTTCAACCATGTCAGCTGTCAAGTTTTATACATTTTTCATACAATTTGTCATAGTAGGGCTGGGAATTAGAGATCACTCTCTGAAATTCATGTGGTAGAGAGGAGACATCAACTGTCGGTCTTTCACCTGTCCGTTTTTTCAAGCCATTACTGGACAAGAGAGATCCGTACCAGAGATCTTCTTCAAAATATTGCGGAATGAAGTCTGGGCGAGTCCCTGCTTGCCAGGACAGCATACTTTCATCAAATGCAATGCCAACCATATCACAGAACTTCTTCATCATTATCGGTGGGTTTTCGAGTATGTCATCAGAATCTATCACAACCGGTACTTGGTGTAGATTTTTCACAATGTGTTCATGTAACTGCCATATTTTATCATAACATCTTTCACCAAATTCAAAGCAAGACCAATTGGGTTCTTTGTTTGCTGAAACAACTCGATGATAGGAACTTAATGACACTGATGGTTGACGAATCAGAAATGCATGTTGGTAACCATTAGGTATAGCATCAAGTCGGGGTAACACGTTCCTGGCAAAGTCTTTGCTTATGACATGTTTCTTTAAGGTACACGCATCTTCTAGTCGCTTCTTTACAGACATAAACGTAAGGCCCTTTACTGCAGAGCGAGTATAAAATTCCCTACTTATTCTGTCTTCACCGACAAAATAAGCGGCATCATATTCATCGCTTAGAATGTAAGTATTTTTGTCATTAGCAAGGACTCGTAAGAAAGCTGTAGACATACACCGTGGAGCTGACCACAATAGGAGTCTCAGAAATGGTCCGCTGTCCGAAATGGACTCACTTGCTGAAATGAAAGAAAACAAATAAAATGAAAGTTGATTCTGAACTTCTAAAAATTTGAACATTTTATTTTATTTTATTTTACACCACATAGATGTGACCTTCTACTGATATCACATTTGACCTTGTCCTTCATGAAAACTCACTAAATGGCAGCCATATTTATGGTAGAAAATCACTTTTTACAGCATAACTAAATAAATATGAATACACACAGATATTTCACGTGTCTTCCAGTATTAATAGTATTATTCTTGTAAATCGTTGACCTTTCCTATTATCTTTAATATTCACCTTCATGGCCAATTACCAAATTAAAGCTATTTCTTGCATTTTGTGCTATGTGTACTGTAGACACTTTGATATATGTATTTTTTTCAAATCGTGTGCAGTGGTGGTACATAATGTGCTATATTGCTGTGTATCACGTTTTACTGAATGATGACCATATATTGTCCATTTGTACACTAGCTCAGGAACAAAACACATTTTCCAGTATTGTAAAGCGCATTGAGGCTGTTGCGTAATGCACTGATAAGAATTTATTATTATTATTATCTAATTCAAACAGTGTCCCTGTATTATCACCTATAATCCTCCTGTTACTACGTTTATATAGTATTTGACCTCGACCTTTACCTATAGTATTTTGACCAAGACTTTTACCTATAGTATTTGACTTTGGCTTTTACCTTATAGCCCTTGATTAAATGTATTCATTCGTTTCTACTAGTTACACAGAAATAAAGCGTGTGTGTGTGGGGGTGGGGGGACTTTGTCTTCTACGAAGGATTGTTATTCCATTAAAGGTGATGAGTGCATCCAGTCATGTGCTGTGTATTTATGATATGTTATTAAAGGAGAAGGACTTTCAGCTCCTTTAAAGCCTGATAAAGAATGTTTCTAGTTGTCACCAATTCTTTTTAACAATTATAGTAAGTTATATTTCGGATACAATAAGGGGACAGAAATAAAACTATTAAAATATAATTCAACATCATACGAGGTCTGTTTTTGTAGTGACTGTAGTACAACAATATAAGTTCAAAGTTTTAGTATGTACATTTTCTGTCACAGAAGATTCATTTTAGTCTACGTCTCCAGCGGTCATTACTGGCCCGACATTATCGCTGTGAATCTGCCTGACGTGATATGTCTGTTTTTTCCTATGTTATCATAGATTACATATGATAACATGAAGGCCAAAGTTGTGGGGGTGGAACCTGTGGCCAGCTCTGGTCCAGGTGTGTGGCCAGAGATGGAAACCATATATAGGCCCCCATTTTAGACCCACTTTGACCAAAAATCATTACCCCATTTTAGACCTTTACAGGTGTTTTAAAAGATGAAAGTTTAGACCTAAATACACTTTCCTTAGAGGCAACATTTTAGGACCATAATAATGGCAGTTATGAATATTGGTAAAGGGCAATGGACACCAAGCAAAATGAAAAAAAAAATTCAAAAAAGTGGACCTCGTTTTAGACTTTTCAGCTCGAAAGAAATGACCCCATTTTAGACCAAAGGGCTAGAAAACGCACCCCTAGACATATTCAAATAAGGGGAGTAGCCTCCCAAGGTCATACTCTCGTTGTGAGCGTAAATGGCGCACTGTCTTACAGTGACCTTTCACCTAAATCCAATGTACATTGTACGTGATTTCGTACGGCTGGAATAATACAGTCACGAATGTCTACCGCTCGGAAGAAACGGATAAACGTTAACCCTGATCGCGATAGAAACATATAAAAATATACTTTCAGTTTTTATAACAATTATGTAATTTGTTGACAAGTACCATATTATAGAATACTCTTAAAGTGCGGGTACTGAAAAACTGCCCCAAACCACTGTACTACTTTTTCGAGTTCAACACATATATAGTCATAACCCCTGCATGACAAATAAGGAAATATACTAGTACTCTGCGAAATGTATGCGCTCCGCCAAAATGGAGGACACGTCGACCTCTAAGGCATGTATCTCCACGGATATTTTTTACACGTATCTAATTATCACTACTATATCAGAAACCATGGAGGTATGTGAGAGAAGGCCGCCTGATGTATATACCGCCATTCCGGACCTCCATGTACAAACCAACTCCATAAATGTCCTACTATACCCAGATAAAATACTTACCGCCACTGTCCATGTCACACTGTCCGGATTCCTTGGCCATCTATAGTATAACAGACTGTATAAACACAGTAGATATATGGACAATGGTACCAATATAGACGTGGATGGATATCTCTCCAACGTCAAAAGTACATACAAGGTCACCCACTGAACATTGGTATTTAATAATCATAAGCTTAAGGGAGCCACTATTTTTACAACCGGATGTGTTCGGAGTCTGGGTTCGAAGTATCTCATGTGAAAATCCACAAATGTTGTGTACAAAAAACCACAACAACAACAACAATAACAATAATTATGGTTATGTTTTCACTTGTTCCGAGTATACAGCATTGCAAGTTTCTATGCTGGGGCTCCAAATTTTCGTACTATTACAATGGGCCCCTTCCGTCTGTCCGTCTGTCTGTCTGTCTGTCCGTCCACCCATGCGTCCGTTATACGTTATTTCTCAGAGATGCAATATCCAATTTCATACATATGCACGTGACTTTGTTTTGCGAGATACACAAATATATGGCGACCGTATCTGTAGTTAAAAATCAATATTTAGATATATGTAGTGAACAATATTATTGTTGAATTTATTGCATAGCTCAATAATTTTAATGCATGTATATGGAACCTCTTTTCAAGTGTATATCCATATATTATTAGATGTAATCTTTCTTTTGAGACTTTGACTTTTGACCGTGGCATTCAGGCTCAGTTTTCAAATCGGCCACGGACCCCCATAGACTGTAAGATATGCCGTGGCGTTCCGCCGTCACCGGCCTCCTCCGATGTGTGAGGGCGCCTCGTCACTGCGTAACTTACAGACTGGGGACCCCATCCATAGCCACGCCTCAAGGTCATCTGAGACATAGTAGACTAGTGCTATAGTGCTAACCTTAACGATATGATTTGATACCACTTTGACATCCACGGGGTAGGCACATACAATCAAGTAGTTCTATCTTCCGTCAAACATTGAAAACCCCCCCTCTCTCTCTCTCTCTCTCTCTCTCTCTCTCTCTCTCTCTCTCTCTCTCTCTCTCTCTCTCTCTCTCTCTCTCTCTCTCTCTCTCTCTCTCTCTCTCTCTCTCTCTCTCTCTCTCTCTCTCTCTCTCTCTCTCTCTAAAAAAAACTTTTAGTAAGGCCTCAGATCCCACCCACATCCCCTTTGAACTAAATTTGTCAAAATTGAAAAAAAAAATCGACAGCACAGTCAATTTCAAATCAATATAATAGTAGTAAGTATGTAGCGTTATGAAAACAAAGGCAGTATGCAGTAGCATGCATTGTAGTGTTATGAATACAAATGTAGTATGTAGCAGTATGTAGTGTTATGAATACAACGACAATATGTAGTAGTATGTAGTGTTATGAATACAAATGCAGTATGCAGCAGTATGTAGTGCTATGAATACAAAGGCGGTATGTAGCAGTATGTAGTGTTATGAATACAAAGGCAGTATGTAGTAGTATGTAATGTTATGAATACAAATGCAGTATGCAGTAGTATGTAGTGTTACGAATACAAAGGCAGTGTGTAGTAGTATGTAATGTTATGAATACAAATGCAGTATGCATTAGTATGTATTGCTATGAATACAAAGGCGGTATGTAGCAGTATGTAGTGTTATGAATACAAAGACAATATGTAGTAGTATGTAGTGTTATGAATACAAAGGCAGTATGTAGAGTTATGAATACAAAGACAATGTGTAGGTCTTGTTGACACTTTACTTTTTTTAGTGACATACATCTACTATAGCGGAGATTCTTCCATTTTTCAATTTGATGATATTTTTTTTTTAGAAATATTTGTATTTAGTGGTACAAAACAGATCCATTACAAGTAAAATCGTTTTTTTAGGATGAGAACTAAAAATGACTCAAAAAAGCCCATCCCCAAAGTAAAGTATTTAATTTTTTTATCCCACATTGAACTATTAATAACGCCCCATACCACCTACTTGACCTACTTTCGACAGCAATTTATATATGATGTTTATGTTACGATCCAAAATATCGTATTTCGGAATTATGGGAATAAATTCTACTTTTCGGCATTATAGGCCATAGGTCAGAAATAGACTGGCGATGACGAAGCTGGGCAAACATGATGTAACTGTAATTCACATGATTGGTTAGAGAAAAGTATATAATAACTTTTATGATGGCATGATCTTAGGGTGTGACTTGCTATTTATATAGTCGTTGTGTAAATTCCATTGTATTCGAAGTATACTTTAGATGAGAATAAAACATTCAGAATCAGGAGAGGAGCTCACGAGAGACGAGCACTCGGGTAGGTGATTCTGGCAAGCCGAAATATCTTCTCAGTTGTGACTAATTCCCGACTTGGACCTGAACGATCCCGTACGAGAGTATGAGAGTGTGAGTGCTAGAGTGTAACATCTGAACTATCCATACTTATACCGTTCAACTCTACGACTCGCATCACTGGTGGAAAATCCAACAGGTCCACTTAATGTTATTACGTTCTGGTAGAAGACTGAGAAGAAAACGACATTTACATCCTTGTCAACGGCCACCTACAGTAATGGCAGAAGCAGACCCGAATATCCAGCAAGAAGCTCCACAGCCAGAAAACAATGGAGCAGAGGTCAACCAAGGCCAGCGGCAAGACGCACGGCTGGTTCACCAAGAGCTACAACGCATTGTCAACAGAATGCAGAATTTGACGGTGGGTAACGATATCATACCACCTCAATTTTATGGGAAGGAAGATGAAATACCAACCAGATGGTTGCGTAAATTTGATGCATATGTCGTCCTTAAGCAGTTTGACAATATTCAACGTCTGAATATTTTTAGTCTGCTTATGTCTGGTGAAGCAGAGAGATGGTACACGTCCTTGCCTGACGACCTGGCGAACAACTGGGAGAACATGCGTGCAGCTTTCATCGGACGATTCCAGAACAGAGCACCACAGTGGCGTATAGATCAAGAGCTAAGAACAATTAAGCAAATGGACAAAGAAACAATCGAAAAATATGCCTCACGTTTAAGGGATATGTGCTATCGTTATAACAGAAATGATAACGAGCTTTTTAGTTTATTTTTACAGGGGTTAATACCGTCTATACGTAGTACGGTAGTCAACAGAGATCCGGTCAATTTCCAGGAGGCCGTGGCTTTCGCCCGAACAGCAGAAGTGGTAGAACGGTTCGACGATGATGTCAAAGTACTGAAAACTGGTCGTACTTCCGACACGTCTACAGAGGTTTTACAACAAGCCTTCGACTCTTTGCTAAAACAGAATGAAGTTCTACATGAGAAGCTATCAGCAGCGGCGGTGACGCCCCTCCCTGTACCAGCAGCGCCTGTTCAAATACGACAAGAACCCTACGCAAACGCTGGACCACGGTCACGGGTAGGCCAGAGCTATAATTATTCTAACGTAAATAGACCGCCAGTAGTAACTCCACGTTATGGCGGTCGACAAGTTAATACGGCTAAGCAGATTTGTAAATTTTGTAATAAGCCAGGGCATTCAAGTCCTAATTGTTATGCAAATCCTGATCGTGGGTGTTACAATTGCGGGGAGATAGGCCATGTGGCCAGATTTTGTGATAGAAATGGTGCACGATATGCTTTTCCAAAAAACGGGTAAACGTTGCGAGACGAAAATTGTATAAGCAGTCAGATGAGAAATCTCGCAACGGAGTATCTTTAAATCTCAATTGTGTTAATTTGCCAGAGTCGATGATTGTAAATGATAATTTAATTAATGTGCGTATTTTTGATCGTAAAGTTTCAGCACTTATAGATACAGGTTCCGATGTATCAATAATTTCAGAGTCTTTGTTAAATAATATTCGTAAGTTAAGAAAGTGTAAGCTTTTCAAATCAAGTTATAAGATAGTTACTTTGCCAGATGGGCGTACTTTGCCTATTTTAGGATGTCTTAGAATTCCTGTTTTCTTTACTAATCGTGCGATTACTATGCAAGTCTATGTCCTCAAAGAATTGAAGCAGGATTTAATTATAGGCCATGATTTCTTACGTAGAAATGGAGCTATTATTGATTTTATGAAGCGCAAAGTTACTTTACGTCCATCGTCCCTTATACGCGCGTCTAAGACATATTCTATACCTGCTCGTTCAGAGTGTGTTATATCGGCGCGTGTTCGTGGGAATTACCCTAACGGTATAGTAGGTCATACTACAAACACAATGTCGCTTGCTCACATTGGTATTGCTACTGCGAGAGTTTTAGGTGCTGTGCAGAATGGGCGCGTTCCGGTTAGACTAGTGAATTGTAGGGATACGCCTGTAAAATTGAGGAGGGGTACCCGTTTAGGTAATTTCAGAATTTTGCCAGATGGTACTGATATCCATACTTTTGATACTAATGTTAGTCGCAACGGGCCAGTTGTACGTCCAAATAGGTTAAGTAAACAGGAGTTTTTAAAGGCATTTGATTTTGAAGATTCTACTTTAACCTCAGATCAGGTATTGCAGTTACAACAGGTATTATGGAAAAATAAGGATGCGTTCGTTGATGACACAAACACCTTGGGATATTGTGATATAATTAAGCATAGAATCAATTTAAAACCAGGTAGTAAGACCGTATCTCGCCCTCCATATAAAGCTTCTCCAGATAAGCGTGAGGAAATTAAACGACAAATTGATAAGTTGTTAGACCAGGGTTTGGTAGTTCCCTCTACTTCTCCTTACAGTTCTCCGGTTTTACTAGTACGTAAACCAAATGGTGAATTTCGTATGGTTATAGATTATAGGATGATAAATTCTATTACAGAACCCATTGCTTTCCCTCTTCCTGGGATAAAAGATACTTTAGATATAATTGGGAGTAAATGTCCAAAGTATTTTTCGACCCTAGACCTTAGTTCGGGATTTTGGCAAATAGCTATAAATCCTGACGATGTACATAAGACTTCCTTTGTCTCTCATTACGGTAAGTTTGCTTTCAAGGTGTTACCTATGGGAATGATGAATAGTTCGGCAAGTTTTCAAAACACAATACAGTTCGTTCTAATAAATTTGCTAAACGACTCATGCTGCGCCTACATGGACGATATTTTAGCATTCTCAGCAACATTTGAAGATCATTTAATTCATATTGATGAAGTTCTTACACGTTTACGCGAAGCCAATTTAAAGTTAGGACCACGGAAGTGCGTTTTTGGTAGGCGCGAGGTCAAATTTCTAGGTCACCGGGTCAACGAACACGGGGTCATGGCAGATCCTTCTAAATTGGAAGCTGTCAAGAATTTCCCCACACCAAAATCGGTTACAGAATTAAAGTCATTTCTGGGTTTGGCTAATTTCTATAGAAAGTTTATTAAGGATTTTGCCAAGATTGCGCATCCATTGCATGGTCTATTAAGGAAAGGCGTCGACTTTGTTTGGTCACGTGATTGTGAAATAGCATTTGATACACTAAAGACGGCGTTAATCTCACCTCCTGTACTAGCGCATCCACGGTTTAATGAGGAATTTATTCTATATACGGACGCGAGTAGTTTTAGTGTAGGTTATGTGTTAGCTCAAATTCAGGAGGGTGTGGAAAAACCTATATGCTATGGTGGCAGGGCGCTGTCGAAACCACAACAGAATTATACAGTTACGGAAAGGGAATTTCTAGCTTTGATTCACGCTCTTTCGCAGTGTGAGCAATATTTGCATTCTGTTCATTTTACGGTTATTACAGATCATGCTAACCTTCCCTATTTGATTAAGACTACGGAACCTTCGGGGCGTTTAGCGCGATGGGTACTCAGAATTCAAGGTTTCGATTTTGACATCGTGCACAGATCGGGCTGCAAAATTCCCCATGCAGATTCATTATCACGTAGGGTTTATGATGACGGAATTCATAATTCTGATGTAACTTCTGTTGAAACGGCTCCAGCGGCCTCAAATACACAATGTGTCCAGGTACCTTCTACTGATAAGATAGTGCAGGAATCCAGTAGTAATAAAGGTGACGTTGTTAATACGCAAAGTGTTGACAATGACCCTGTAGTTGACATACCAACCTTGTTTACTATTAGCAATGAAAATAGCGTTGACGACATGACTTGTTTGACTTTAGATTCCGATGACGAACTAATAGGTGTTAATGACATGAATGATGTCAGAAGGACAGGTGTAATAGCTGATAGGCAAAGAAACGACAATCATCTAAGACCGCTGATTGACTTTCTTGAATCGGGTGACTTACCGACTGATGATAGGCATGCTAAACGCATAGCAAGCATAAGTGCCAATTACATGATTATTGACAGAGTTCTGTATCATTTCTGGACGCCTAATAGCAATAAATCTGATAAAGACATACGGCGCCAGCTTGTTGTACCTAAGGATTTACGACTTTTGATTTTGCGGAGATTGCATGATGATGTTACTGGTGGACATCTAGGCGTTCTAAAAACGCTGGGTGTCATCAGACAACGTTACTTTTGGGATACACTTATTAAAGACGTTCATAAATACGTTAATAGTTGTGTACATTGCCAAATGCGTAAGCCGGGGCATAGAATACGCGCTCCTTTATTGCCGATTCCAGTTACAGGATTATTTGATAGGATAGCTATTGATTTCTGTGGGCCTTTTCATGTTACTAAATCAGGGAATAGCTATGTTCTTGTTATTACGGAATACTTATCGAAATTTGCATGGGCGTTTCCTACTAAGAATATGACAGCAGTTACAGTTGCTAACATCTTATTCGAGCACATATTCACGAATTACGGTTTTCCGAATGTTATCTTATCAGACCAGGGGCCCTGTTTCAATTCGCAAATAATGCGCGAATTTTGTCGTTTTTTCGACGTTTCCAAGCGTTTTGGAACGGCATATAGGCCTCAAACCCAGGGTATCGTCGAAAAGTTTAATTCGACGTTACTTGGAATGCTTTCCATGTTTGTTGCCGACCGGGGAGATGACTGGGACTCATACTTAGCGGCAGTTTTGTTCGCGTATAGGGTAGCGCCACATCATTCTACAGGTGTTTCGCCATTTTCGGTTCTGTTTGGAATGGAGCCACGCCTACCGCTAGACGTTACCTTGCTTCCCGCGGTTAGCAAATCGGCAAGTATCAATTTTCATCTGAAAGAATTAGCATCAAAACGAAATATTGCAATAAAGATGGCAATGGACAACATTAAAGTCGCACAGAAAAAAATGAAAGAGCACTATGACAAGAGAGCTGTACAACACGAATTCACAATAGGGGATATAGTTTATTTATATAACCCAGCAGTGAAACCAGGGAGAGCTAGAAAGTTTCACAAATATTATAGGGGTCCATATCGAATTGCTGATTTCATACCGCCACTCAATTATCGATTGCGTTACGTTCATTCAGGAAAGTTATATCCTAAATTAGTACACCATAACAGACTAAAGAAGGGTTCGCTCCGACCTACGTCCTTAGAAGGTAGTACCCCGGATGTCGATCTCGGTGACACAGACACAGACACGGACACGGAATCACCACAAAATTCGGGTGGTTTCGTTCCCCCTCGCCGTTCGCAGGCGCCCACGTCACCATCAACAGAAACCGAGAGCACAGAAAGTCGAAATAGCGACTCGTCTTCTGTGAGCGCAGAAAGTCAAAGTAGCGAGTCGGCTTCTGTAAGCGCTTCGATTCGGAACTCGAACGATAATCGATATAGATATCGACGTAGGCGAAATAAGCCGTCTTCACGAGTACCTATTGATTATGACAGTGATAGTTTAGCAGGAGAAAACGAGCCTGCTGGGGACGATACATATTATCGCATCGATAAGATTTTACGCGGACGGCACAAAAACGGTATTTTGGAATACTTAGTGAAATGGGAGGGGTATCCAAGTTCTGACAATTCATGGATACCGGAATCTTATCTGAACGATGAAGCGATTAAATCTTTACGCGATAATCCGGTTGTAATTACAGGCAAACGACGCTCTACTTAATAGTTCGCGCGGCTTCAGAACGGGTTCACTTAGTTAGTTTAAGGGATTTATATTTGTTTTCACCAAGCCCTATAACAGTCGCTCGCACATTTTAATGTCCACTTATTATTATTTTGAGTCGCTAGATGCTAATTGCCAGCCTAATAAGACGATTACTTATGAACATATTTTGAATATTCCTGTTTTATCTACGTTGTATAACAAGGAATTTGACACGGCACTGTTTGACTATACTTTCAATGACACACTAACTATGCAACTACCTCAGATTAAGTTGTTCACGGAAAGTTGGAATAAGTCTTTGTTCAGGGATAATAGATTAAAATTGGAATTGAATAGGGTTTCACAGATATTGAGAAACCATTCCGATATATACTTAACTCCCATGGATGAATTTAGTAATTATGTGGATAGTACCTTAGTTAAAAGTGATTCTTGGTTTGATTGGTTCGATATTCCAGGATATGTTAGTGTCATCTTCAACGTTATAACCATTTCAGCTGTGATATACTTATTTTTTAGGGTTAGACAGCTTTCTATAACTCTTGCGATTCTGAGTGCCAGTCCTATACGTGCACAAAATATACCGTGGGATTCAGTTGGCTCCGTGTTGGCGACAGAAGCCGGCACTGTTGTTAGCGGCGGAACCAGCGATATCCTACTTAATGCTATTGCGGTAGTTGGACTGGGACTTATTGTCGTATTGTGTTATAAGTGTAGCTTTAAATGTTTTAGATTTTGGAAGAAATGTTTTTGTCCAGTTAAAGTACCTATAGACGCAAAACTTTTGTTCTTGACTAATTCTAAGGGGTGTCAAACTGACTTTGGTACACAGGCTGATAGCGATTGTTTAGATATGCGCGAAATTATTATAGAGCCGCTCTGCGAAGATAGTTTGCTTGCTATGAATACAAGTAGCAGCGTGGTGGTAGCCGATGTTCATTCAGACATCCCCGACACGCCCCTTATTCGCCCTGCTAGTGTTGCTAGTGTTGCGGCCTCCCCTGAAGACGATACTCCCTCATGGTCATTATTTTAGGTCTTGCTTCGCTAACATTGAATTTTGGATTTCTTTTTGGATATTGACTACGATTTTTGACTACGGACTTGACTTGCATTCTAATTGCAGGATGCTATATTTTACTGTACTTTTGTAGAACAATCCGTTGCATATATGATTTACAATTATTTTCATTTGATTGTGTATTTACTTTTATTTTACGGGTATTGAATGCATGTTTTGAGACGAACATTTGGAGTTTTATCATGTTTTACGACTTATGCTGTCGTCTTTTCGGATTTTTTTGTTCGTGACATTTTATTCTCTTGATATTTTTTTCATATATTTACAGGACTGATCACTACTGTCGATTACTATCAATTACTGTATTCCATAATCAATATTTATATTAGATTACATCAAGTGCTATGTTTACTTTCATGTTTATTCCAGATATATATCAAGGTTACTATGCTATTTTAATCGCCTATTTGATTTTATAATTGGTTTACATTGTAATTTATTCTATGTATACATGTATTTATCTCATATATATTTATATACTCTGTATTTAACATTCCTTGAGACAATTTTACCTGATTACCGATTACATATTGTATCTGTGCAACGGTGTTACTTAGTTGTTATAAAAAAAAAACACAAAAACAAATTTACAAGAAAGTTTTGGCTATGCCACTCGTCATGTTTCTCCAGTTCTCAAGTCGCGGGTCGCTCCTTTAGGAAAACGGGGGGTGGTGTTACGATCCAAAATATCGTATTTCGGAATTATGGGAATAAATTCTACTTTTCGGCATTATAGGCCATAGGTCAGAAATAGACTGGCGATGACGAAGCTGGGCAAACATGATGTAACTGTAATTCACATGATTGGTTAGAGAAAAGTATATAATAACTTTTATGATGGCATGATCTTAGGGTGTGACTTGCTATTCGTATAGTCGTTGTGTAAATTCCATTGTATTCGAAGTATACTTTAGATGAGAATAAAACATTCAGAATCAGGAGAGGAGCTCACGAGAGACGAGCACTCGGGTAGGTGATTCTGGCAAGCCGAAATATCTTCTCAGTTGTGACTAATTCCCGACTTGGACCTGAACGATCCCGTACGAGAGTATGAGAGTGTGAGTGCTAGAGTGTAACATCTGAACTATCCATACTTATACCGTTCAACTCTACGACTCGCATCATTTACATTTATGAAAGTTGTAATTGTAGCAGTCACACCACTAACATCGATGCAATGCCAAAAAAATGATGGTAACAAAATTGAAATACTACCGGAAACCCAACACTATATAGTATATCACACACATTTAGAGCTAACTTTAATTTACTCATGAACATGTCAACAGTAATACAGAACCTGTTATCATTTTAAAAAATTTGGTTAGAAGTGCTAGTACTGCAAGAACGGGTATCGCGGCAGTCCAGGTCGTTTCATCACGCTCGAACTCTGTCTGATATTCACAATCATCATCATCATCATCATCATCATCATCATCATCACCACCACCACCACCACCACCACCACCACCACCACCATCATTATCATTATCATCATCATCATCATCATCATCATCATCATCATGTGCTACAATGTCATTGAAGCTTTTATGTACTTGATGTATTTAATCGTGTTAGCGCCCTTACCCAAGAAATGACCCAGTGCTTTCATTTTAGCAAGTTTTGTTTTGGGTAAATGTCCAGTTATTATAAAGACATGGCTCTACATGTATTCGATATAGCATGTGATACGATCATCTCGATTTCTCTTCATCAAAGTAAGGTGCATTCATATCGTTTTCAGAAATCATTACTGTATTGAAACATGTCCCATATTTCAACTTGGACGGTTTTGAAAAAGTTTCACTTCTAAACTCAGCTGACGGAGATTCATTTTATATAGAATTAAACTCAGTGTTGTTCAGAGACAGAAAATCGTACAAAACAACAGTAGGTGTGCAATATTGTGATTTGTTGAACTGTGTTTATTAACATTAGATTGCAATAACGAAAGTAAATGATTAAACTTGTTCTTCCTCAAGAAGTCATCTCACACTCACTTGTTATAAGTGTGCATACATTGTATAAACATGAAAATGTTAATTCAAAAAGTTATATTTTTTTGCACTGAAGGGAATGGGCATTCAAGAATCATGAATATTCAGTGTACAACTTCAATACATTGTTTGTTTTGCTTCCCGTGATGCAATAGCCCATGGCAAATATACCCTATGAAGGCACATGTACAACTTCATGCTTCTCTGATATTATTAGCTGATGTAACATTATGAAATAACTCTTTCAGAACCCATATTTTATTTAAAATAATTTCATATCCTGGAGTGGCGCCGGCATTCCCCTTTAACAATGTACATGCAATAGTTAATATTCACATATCTTCTAATTTGTGTGTATCTGTGTACTGTTGTACAAGACGGACATATAAGACAGTATCCACGCTCCATTAAGATTTCTTTCTCATATTTTCAACCAAGTTAGCTGTCAAGTTTTATACATTTTTCATACAATTTGTCATAGTAGGGCTGGGAATCAGAGATCACTCTCTGAAATTCATGTGGTAGAGAGGAGACATTAACTGTCGGTCCTTCACCTGTCCGTTTTTTCAAGCCATTACTGGACAAGAGAGATCCATACCAGAGATCTTCTTCAAAATATTGCGGAATGAAGTCTGGGCGAGTCCCTGCTTGCCAGGACAGCATACTTTCATCAAATGCAATGCCAACCATATCACAGAACTTCTTCATCATTATCGGTGGGTTTTCGAGTATGTCATCAGAATCTATCACAACCGGTACTTGGTGTAGATTTTCACAATGTGTTCATGTAACTGCCATATTCTATCATAACATTTATCATCAAATTCAAAGCTGGACCAGTTTGGTTCTTTGTTTGCTGAAACAACTCGATGATATGAACTTAATGACACTGATGGTTGACGAATCAGAAATGCATGTTGGTAACCATCAGGTATGGCATCAAGTCGGGGTAACACATTCATGGCAAAGTCTTTGCTGATGACGTGTTTGTTTAAGGTACGAGCATCTTCTAATCGCTTATTTACAGACGCATACGTCAGGCCTTTTACTACAGGGCGAGTATAAAATTCCTTACTAATTCTATCTTCACCAACATAATAAGCACCATCATATTCATCGCTCAGAACATAAGTATTTTTGCCATTAGCAAGGACTCGTAAGAAAGCTGTGGACATACACCGTGGAGCTGACCACAATAGGAGTCTCAGAAAGGGTCCGCTGTCCGAAATTGATTCATCTGCTGGAATGAAAGAAAAAAATGAGAATAATGTAGATTTCTAAATACTTCCTTGATAAAAAATTGAAAATGTTCTTTTATATGACATCACATACATGTGACATTTCTGCTGATGTCACATTATTTGACCTTGACTTTTATGAAAGATCACTGAATAGCAGCCATATTAATGGTAGAAACTCACTTTTTACTGCATATTAACTGAATAAATATGAATACATACAGGCATTTCAAGTGTCTTCCTGTATTAATACTATTATTCTTGTAAGTCATTGACCTTTCCTATTAACTTTACCTTCATGGTTAAGTACCAAAATCAAGCTATTTTGTGGTACATGTAGATACTATGATATACTCCAGTGCAAGTAATCTCCAGTACATGTACACATGTCATAATATATAATTTGTTACATAGAAATACAGTTTTGGGGATTTGTCTTTTACGAAGTCTTGTCATTCCATGAAAGCTTAAAGGACAGTGCCGCACACAAGCTGGGTTTATTTATTTTGGGATATGATTTTTCTTCTGCACATTACATGTTAATGGTTAATCATCACTTGCAATTAACTGAACTCAAGGTATTAGGATATAACGATCCGATGACTAAAGTATTATACATATTAAACAATATACAGGAACTCCATACTATGCAATCAACAGTTCTGACAATGCCAGAACACAAAATGTAATATCATAGATGCCATGCATCAACATTAACATTATAGTAGAATAATTTAATCAAAAGTTTTTGTAAGTATTTTCGCTCGAGTACAAAGGGTTAGACACTCCAGCTCGTGCCACTTTAAGAGTACATCCTGCCATGTGATTTGTATCTGTATCATGACAATTAATATCACAAAGGAGAAGGGCTTCCAGCTCCTTGATAGCCTGAAAAATCAAATTTATGGTTGCAGCCAATTCTTTTTACAATTAGAGTAAGTTGTATTTTCGATACAAGAATGTGACACTAGTAAAGTTATCATAGTTCAACATCAAAATAATTAAGCGATCTGTTTTTACAGTTACTGCAGTACAACAATATATATTCATCGTCTTGGCATGCACATTTTCAGTCACAGACGATTTATTTTACTTTAAACTCGCCCCCCCCCCCCCCCGCGGTAATTACTGGCTCGACCTTATCGCTGTGAATTAGCACGAACGTATACCGTGACCTGAGTTGTCCTTTGTGTTTTCCGAAAAAGGTCGAAGTCTCACCGTGCAGTGTAAATGATACACTACCATAAAATGACCTTTAATTCACACAAATTCAATGTACACGATTTAGTACGTCTGGAATACAGTCACGAATGTCTACCGCTCAGAAGAAACGGATAAACGTTAATCCTGATCGGAATAGCAACATAAAATATACTTTGCGTTTTTACACCAATTAAAATATTTTCTGTTGACAAGTACTATATGATAAAATACCCTTAAAATGCGGGTACTTAAAAAATGTCCTGTACTGCCGGTTCGATGTCCACGCATACATATACATGTATATATACTCACAACCGTTAATCCCTAAGGAAATATACCCCGCGAAATATGCGCACTGAGAACTCGGTCACATCGACGTCTAAATTAGATTCTAAGTCCTGTATTTCCAGGGATATGTTTACCCGTATTACAAAATCACTACAATATCAGAATCTATGGCGGCATACTGAGAGAAGGCCTCCCCTTATACCTCTATCCAGGACATCCATGCACAAACCAACACCATGTCCTACTATACCCAGATAAAATACTTACTGTCACTGTTCATGTCACACTGTCCGGATTCCTTAGCCATCGATAGCATAACTGTATAAACAAAGTGGATATATGGACAATGGTACCAATATAGACGTAGGTGGATTTCTCCCCAACGTCTAGAGTACATACAAGGTCACCCACTGAACAATGGTATTTCATAATCATAAGCTTAAGGGAGCCACCATTTTTTACAACCGGGTGGGTTCGGAGTCAGGGTTCGAAGTATCTCATGTGAAAATCCACAAATGATGTGTCCAAAAAACACAACAACAACAACAACAACAACAACAACAACAACAACAACAATAATAATAATTATAAAATAAGTATATAATAATACTAATTTTTATAATAATCAAGTTTATTTGTATATTAACCACCCTACCTGGGGTAGTTTTGTATGCTGAGTTCAAAACAGGGGATCATTTTATGAACATCTGTTGCCATGGTAACCAAAACCACCATAATATGTTAACCATTTTTTCCAAAATTTGACATAAAACATTGAAAAAAAGATAACACAGTGAAAATGTCCTTGTATTAGACATGTATGAGTTAGTGCTACCTGGTGTAACATAAATTGTTAAAATTGGATAGCTGTTTCCATGGAAACGTATGGTAGACGTGAAAATTATGTTTTCATTATATACACATACATTTCACAAATAACATTATACATCTGATAAATATCTTTTTATTTGGTAACCAAAATAACCATGTTATGTGATTTTTTGAAAAATTAGACATAAAACACTTTAAAAATTTCAAATTTAAGAAAAAACATCATTGCTGTTTGAATGTATGGGTTGGTGATATATGTTGTAACAAGGTTTCATGATTTTTGAAATTATCTGTATCAAACCTATGCAATTCTAAAACTCTAAAATCACCAGAATAAATTGTAACTAAATACCTAAAATATCACCAGTTTGTAGCAAGCCGACATAGTGAACAGTTTATGTTTTATGATATCATCATGTCTCGTGTCAGTTATTATTTCTTCGGGGATAGAAAAGTATGAATGGAATTTAAAGTGGGAAGTGTGAATGTAGTTTACACGTGTAAGATATTATATAAATTTTGGAAGTAATTTTATCTGCGTTTTCCAAGCTGTACTTCCAGGATTGGCAGGATACTAAGCTACATTTCCATTATCACTCCTCTCTTATCCTTCTCATCTTATTTGAGATTGTTTCTGTGGTCTCACTGTGCAAATACCTGGACACTGCAATCCTCATTATTGACCACAATAACATCAGCAAATGGCTTGTTGACAGTCACACATACACTGACTGGGCGATTCGTCATACCGTCTTGGCTTCCAATGCGACTGATGAATGTACCTTTTGAGTCAAACTTCAGCACCCTGTTGTTGTAGCGATCACACACGTACACATTTCCTGATTGATCAAGATCAATTCCTGCTGGGCAATTCATTTGTCCATTACGAGTTCCTTGACACCCAAACGAATACAAAAACTTACCCTCAGCATCATACACTTGAATGCGATGGTTATTTGAATCGGATACAAATACTTTGCCATCACTATCAATGGCAACGCCAACAGGATTTTGGAGTTGACCTTTGGCGTTGCCTTCACAACCAAACGAATCTAAGGCATCGCCGTTTTGGTGGAAAATGTGTATGCAATGATTGCTGTGGTCTGCAACATACACCTTTCCATTCACAGGACTAATTACAATGCCAAATGGACACTTTAGAGTGCCTTTCCCAAAGCATCTGACGACCTTGCCATTTTCAGTGTGAACAACTACCTGGTTAGATCCATGGTCTGTTGTAAATATGGTATCGTCCGATGCCCGTGCCGAGAACACAGGTTTAATAGTCGTGGAAATATCGCTAAATGTTACAGCGCACCTGTGTTGGCCCTGTTTGGTGAAGGACTGCAAACGACTGTTGCCATGGTCACACATCAATAAGTGCCCATCCCTGGTTGTAATCAGTCCCCAAGGATTGCACAGCTCATCCAAGCCATCTCCTTTTTGGCCGAATCTGTGAATCATGGTATTCGGTTGAATAAGTTTTATATCAACTGATG
Organism: Glandiceps talaboti; assembly: GCF_964340395.1. Lineage (NCBI taxonomy): Eukaryota > Metazoa > Hemichordata > Enteropneusta > Spengelidae > Glandiceps > Glandiceps talaboti. Next base: position 14,788,166 of record NC_135558.1, on the reverse strand, counting down.
GCTCTTCTATGGCTTTCACAGGGGTTAAAAACTCGTTATTTTCCGTCATCCACCCATACACTTTCAACATCCACGTGCCATCTGAATTTTGGCTCAATTCAGCACCACGGACACTGTCATCATGTTTCGTCTGAACGGTATCAACGGGCGTGCCCTCATCTGGTAAAGTAGCTTTTTCGCCAGCACCAGAAGAAGAAACATCTACTTGTGGAATATTGGTACACTCAGAGGCATCAGTTTGAACAGCAATGTGTATCTTCCCTATGTTATTGATATCAGAGCAATTACTACATGGCTGGAATTCAAAGAAGTTTCTTTCTGCTTGGTCAACTACGGTTTGTGCTTGCAACACTGATTCTATATGTGTTGTGATCCCACTTTTTGCAACCATCATCTGCCCAGAATTCCCATGATGCATTAGTTTTTCGGCACACTCTTTTGCATTGTATAAATCTCTTTCTGCACCCTCCAGCTCTTTGAGCCGTGCTGTCAAGTTTACCTTATGCTTATCACACTCATCTTTAAGTTCTTCGAGCAATGTATACCCTTTCTGTTGTATCGAACATGAAACTTCATGACTTAGTTTGTGAATATGATTGTTCATCTTCTTCTTCTCTCCCTTGTAACACCTCTGGAGTGACTCTAAAGCTTCTTTGATTGACATCTGACTTTCACGGATTTCAGTAGCTTTGGTATTCAAATGACTGACCATCTCCTTCAACTCATTGGAGAATTCTATAGCAGCATCTTTCAGGTATCGATAGCTATGTTCTGGTCTAGGATGGTCTAGGACTGTACATTTGATGCATATAACCACACCACATGTGTCACAGAAAAATTCCACATGATTGGCCGGGTGGCTGTTACACCACAATGGTGGTTGCACCGGGTGTGGATTGCCTGAGTCACGATGCTCCTTAAGGGTCACAAGAACATGCAGTCTGCTGGTTGGGAATCTGGAGTGTGAAATGGCACACCTTCTACACATATCAAAGCCACAATCTACACAATGCTTCAGACATTCACCCTCTTCGCATCCTTCACATGTTGTTGATAATTTCTTGTCCGGCTTTCTGAAATAATGCATCCATTCCTTAATGAACGATTTAGTTGTGACTCTCGATGCACCACCGCTCGCTCCAAAATGATGTGATCTACGGCATACTGGACAGGTTACAGAACCAGATTCGTCAGCCAATTTACTAAGACATGGCCCGCAGAACTTGTGCTTACACGGTAGGATTTTCGCATCTTTATATACCTCTGCACAGATTCCACATTCGAAATTGCTCTCTGTGTTTTCCTCCGTTTTCTTTGCCTCAACAGGGGCGTCCATATTTTTCCAAAGTACCACTTCAGGCTTAATTATGGTAAACTGTTTCAATCGTTAAACATATTGTAGATGACACTTGAGTGTTGTTGCTGATGTTGCCGCTGTATCGTTATGTACACAAGTAACAACAAAGTCTCATTTCATAGAAAACCACTTGTTCTCGCGAATATTTCCAATCTATAATAGTCAATTATTCGGAATAGGTGGAAAACTCTGTCGAAAGCCATGACTGTACGTACCTCCATGGCCAAACGTATGCTTTCGAATACAACGCTATGTGAATAACCTGCAGATGACGTGGAACATTTTCACCATAAATAGATGGATCTAGTCTAAATACTGGTATATGTTATATGTGGGATCCATAGGCAATAACAGCATTCAGGCTAATATATGCATAATTATGCGGACTGTTACTGGCATTGTTGTTATTTTAAGGAGTAGGATATCACGCTTCAACATGTAGAAATGCGCAAATGGAATACAAATGGTACGGTGCGTGTTTCAAATAATATAATTTCAGTGACAGTTTTTTTAATTATAATGTCCTGTTATCGACTTCCTCACAGAAAATCGTCACATGCTAGTCGAACTGTTTTAATAATCTAACATCGACAAGCAGACTAGACACGAAGGCGAACAGGCAGATAGACAAACATACATACAGACAGACACCAGGCAGGCAACGAGACAGACTTATAGGCAGGCAAACAGACAGAAATACAAACAGACAGTTAGACAAACAGACAGGCAGTCTTTCACTTTATCATGAACGAAAACTTTATTAATGATGTGAAGAATTTCAATTTTTGTTTTTACCTTCCGTAAGGAAATGTTATGTTTTAGTTAGGGCTGTTTGTGTTTTCTCAAAAACGGCTGGTTCACTTCAAACGGAATTTGGAACACTAATCCTTTACGGTGATAACTAGGACTGAATAGGTTTTCATAATTATCATATGTATATTAATGAGGTATTTGCATAAATAAGATTTTCTGTAATTAGGCTATATGTGCTTTGAATTTCATATATTTGTGAAAATACGTATACATTGATGTTAACAGAGCGCACGTGTCCAATAAATCTTACCAATGTAGATTCGAAATTTAATGAGCAATTTGTATAATTAATGATCTTCAGTACTTCGGCTATATCTTAAGATTGCACACTTGAAATTCCATATAATTTGGTAAATACATTATCCATAACAATGGTAATATAATTTGATGTGCGTTCTTCCAATTAATATATTGTGTGTGTACAAATCGCTTCTCGTTTTGTCTATCCAGCCATTTCAGCGAAAAGAAATTACCGCACACTTTCTATTGCAAGTATCATGTGACTCGGCGTACGTATGTCACACATCCGTCACGTGACCAAGTTTTGCCCTTTTAACTGACTAAACTCCTCCACTATTGGTACCATTGTTATATAAATTCAGTTGCATTTTTTAGTGTAAAAATCTTCAAATATGTAAATATGTAAGTAAATTTCTTGATAGACTATCGATGATTATGTTGTGGTATAAATATTACTGAAAATACAATACTTCAATTCTTATCTGTAAATGAATGAGTTGAGCCATCCATCAATTTGTGGAGTTCCTGCGAAGAAATTACACTACGAACGTTGAGGGCGTAAATCTCGTATCTCGACAAAATCCGTTCATTACCTGATAACATATACCACGGAGGTATAATGGAAGAAGACAATGGTATTTGTGGATATAGACGAATACTACACCAAAGGTGTATGATTCTAGAAAGACAATCCAAGTTTAAGTTGTCCACAGGATCAGGAAAACAGGGATCCGGATTAATATAATGCCACTTCAGGAAATAAGAGCCGAACACTTAGGCTTCTGGAGAGTCATTTCATGATTTAATATCACTTATTTTTCGCTCGCGATCGGTTGCCAAGAAACATCAAATTGAAACTATTGCTGTTGTTTTTTCAATCGAACACCATGCCTCGTGAATCTTAGCATACATGAATATTTAATAGCTATCCATTGAATATTCATGACTATTTAACTGCAGGAAATAAGCTCTTAGGAGTGGAGTACGGTGTTCCACTAAAAAAATGGAGGTGAAAAGAAGTATCAAATTGGTGTTTCTTGGCAAAAGATGGCATTTGTGATGTGAGCTCATGAAATAACTCTTAAGAACCAGAGTTTATGGAAACACCTTAAGTTTATGTCCTGGAGTGAGGTTCCCTTTTAATAAGTGCTCGAAATGCTAGATTTTGATATAAAGATTGTCTTGATATTTGATATTTGCTAACAGAGTGACGCATTCTTAATGTGAGATTGACTTGTGTTTACAGTCTTTCGATTTTCGCCTCACACAAGTTCAAGAGTTTTAATAGTCGTTCGACTTTTCCAAGTGCTGGGAATTTACGTCCAGCAATAATTGAGACGATATCTACAAAGCCATAGAAGCATATGCCAGACGAACTGCCTATTCCGACACCGTTCCATTTATTGGCTATTTCGATGAACAGAATATCAGCCGATGCTGTTGGGAAAGTGACGGAACACAGTTTACATACCCTGTAAAAAACAAATAAACAAATGGTATTTTAGTAAATAAGCACACACACACACACACACACACACACACACACACACACACATGCATGCACGCACGCACACACTCACACATACATACATACATACATACATACATACATACATACATACATACATACATACATACATACATACACATATATATACAGACAGACAGACAGACAGACAGACAGACAGACAGACAAATAAATTTACCTGGTATATTTCCTGAAGACAGACGCACCCATCGTCAACCCACCACGAGTCCCTATAAAATAGTTGAAAAGTGCCGATACTCGCTCTAATATTCTCAAGTCTTCGTATTCTTCACCATATTTGGCAGGATATAATTCATCCAGGTTTGCTTCAGGAGTTGCGAAATTGTCTTCTGATGTTAATGATGATGACGTCACCGTCGATGATGAATCTTCCAGACTAAGTTTAGAGAGAGTTTCAGATTCCTCGTCTGTCTTTGTCCTTTGACTGGTTGCAGTTTTCTGAGAGGAATATCTGAAAGAAAAACCGATATACACAATTGTATCAGCAGGTGTGAATTGCTACTGCCAGCGGATTTCAAAATACCGTTCAGCTATAATTGTTTGATACAACCATGCAGAAATTAATTTAGAAACTGCACATGCTACACTTTCACAACAGGATTGCAATTTATTGCTACATTTAGTCTGAATGAAATAAAAAAACATTTAAATCAACGTATTGCAACAAGATGAAGACACACGGGTGCCAATAATGTTGCATGGTGGCACGTCAGTTCATTTAATTTAGACAAAATGTTGCAAAAACTGTATTCATTCAATCTTGCTATTATTTTAACGTGTAGCATGTGTTTCTTATTGGTTTCTGTGTGATTGTATCAAACAGAGCTGCTTAGCAGTATTTTGAATCCGCTGTGGGATTGAATATGATATTACATTTCGTAACTTCTGCGGTTGTTTTGACCTAGAAATCTTGCCGTAAAACCACAAGACCTATTTCAAGTTGCAATAACGTCCAAACACGCCCCAAAGCCTTGTTCATCACGCGAGGGCAGACAAAATACTCTTGCCAAGTGCTTTCCATGTCTCTCAATTTTAGAAGACATCTGTGACAATTCAAAGAGGATTCATGTACTTACTTTGATGATGGCCTTGGACAAACCAATTTCAGAGTTTCCATAACAAGGGGAATTTTGATAATCTCGTCAATAGGGCTTGAAACCATTTCTGTTACCCCTGGGGCTGTTTCGCTCTCATGTTCGAGACATAAACTCGGTGATCCGTTTCCTTCCAGGATGTAAGGTTTCAAGTCTGACGTAATCAGGATATCAAGACCTAAAATCTGTGACGTTAGAGAGCGTTTTGTTAATTATCTTATTTGTCAATATATGCATATTGTACATTTGGTATGTACGGCTCGAATATTAATTGTCAAGGATAACATCCAATGTTTGTTTTGCATGCAACATGTTACCGTTACACCCTCTCACAAAAGATGGTTTCAGAGTTTGTCAAACGTAGATATTTTTTAGAGGAATGTCAGGCGAAAACATAATATTCTAGAGCATTTACATCCAAAATTGCAATTATACAGCGCATACAGCAACATCCAAGTTTTCATAATTAAACAGTGAATTCTCAAAGTATCCTTCACCTTCGACAATTGGCTTTTTCATTATATAGTATTATAACAAAGTTATAAACTTACCTGGAAGTAGGAAACGTCACTTTTTCCTGACATCATCTCAGTATTACAATGAACTTTCAATTGTGGCGTCAGTGCGATGATCGTCTTACACACAACACGTTCGATGTCTTCACGAAGTTTATGAACGTCACTACCGTTGTTATGCAGAGTTTCAAAGACACTCGACATTGTACGCTTACTGCCTGTGGTAATATCTTCCGTGTGTTTGTAACCACCGCTCTTTTTGTTCAACGAATAATTAGTCAAGTGCATATATATGTGATGGAGATTTTTGTCCGTCGGTTTATGGTAATCTTCTGTGCAAAACCGTGCCATTCCCTCGTTGTACAAGTATATTTTCAATGGATCAAGGCTGGTGATAACCACGTATATTCTCAAATCAAATTTCTTTTTCTCAACAAGAAGAGGGTGTGTTATGTATTCCTGCACTATCGCAGGTCGTGTAGAAATGTTAAGTTTAGCCTTTATATCCTGCGGATTTCGAAGTAAAAAAATTCCATTTCCTTCGGATGCGTCAGCAGGTTTAAATATATAACAGTTGCGACGTTTGCCTTTCCTACTCTGCTTGGCTGTAGTTTCCGACATGAATTCTTCAAACTGTTCAGGTACTCTCCATGACCTCGGATAAAAGTCGTACTCGTCTGGAAAGATCGCCCTCATGCTGTCGAGTATGCAACTGAAAGCTGCCTTATCCAGCACATTCTTCATTCCTTTAAACAATCAAACAATATCAGCTTATTGTGTTTGGTATTTCAATGTATTTTTCTTTAGAGCCGGAGAGAGAGAGAGAGAGAGAGAGAGAGAGAGAGAGAGAGAGAGAGAGAGAGAGAGAGAGAGAGAGAGAGAGAGAGAGAGAGAGACAGAGAGAGAGACAGAGAGAGAGAGAGAGAGAGAGAGAGAGAGACAGAGAGAGAGAGAGAGACAGAGAGAGAGAGAGACAGAGAGAGAGAGAGAGAGAGAGAGAGAGAGAGAGAGAGAGAGAGAGAGAGAGAGAGAGAGAGAGAGAGAGAGAGAGAGAACCTTAAGTTTTGTAATTGTATTCAGTAAAGGACCGCTCCTGAGGTTTAATGTGATTCAATAATGAGCAAAATGTTTTGTGACCGCCCTTTTCAGACGATCAGAATTTCATGACCCCCTCTACTCCCCATATGTTGCTTGTCCACCAGAGTGAAAGACAGACAGACAGACAGACAGACAGACAGACAGTGAAAGGGGAGGGAGAGATAAAGGAGGGAGTGTGAGGGAAAGGGAGATATATATTGGCGAAGATGAATTGAAGTAAAACCGTGACTTGAAGAAACAACCTGTTGATTCATGGTTGAATGGGTTTGATCAATAGGAGTTCTTAGTTCTAAATTTGGGTATTACCATCTCTAGGGGCAGTCTTACTTGATGAACACCTTTTGCCCTTTAGTATTCCTGTGCTAGACAATGTTATACCTGTATGCATATACACAATGGAATCACAACGTTGTATGCGGTTAACTGATGTGAAACATGCCCATATTAAGATAGGAAAGTTGTCGGGCACTGACAAACAGGGGCTGTGCGTTGTTAGTCTGTAAGTTGAACAAATCATTTGTTCCCTCGACCTTTGCTTACTCAGATCATTCAGAATTTTATCCTTTGTGTCACAGAAATAGTTCGTATGCTATTTATGAGAACAGTGATTTTAAAACAACAACATACATTTAGCACTGACTGTGACTTACTATTACTTTACCATTATATTTTAATGCAAACGTCACATCGAAATTTAGTGTCAGTACGAAAATATTTTATTTTGTTGCCCATGCGTTCCCTTATTTCATAAAGTTTGCAAACAATCGAAATCACAACTATTCTCTTCGCATTATATATTTGATGTCAGTGCCCTCAATTTGAGTTATGAATGTGAATACATTTGTATTACGGAATCCGAATAGGTCAGGAGTGTTAACATTTTGGTATTTATTTGTGGCTGCAAAAAGGTCATAGACTGTGACATTTTCAACTACTAGTAAAAAATCTGAATTTTTCTTTTTTGATATTAAAAAAATGCGTTTTAGTCGTTCGATTTGTCCTTCTGGTTAACAAAAAAAGAATCATTTTCAGATGGCTAACTGGCGTGCTTTTCGGGTTATAGTTAGATTTGTCATCGCTAGCAACAGACAATTGTCGAAGACACGATATGATACGGGAAGGTAGTTACCTGGAAACACGTTAACTCGACCGGACGTGATCGTAGAATCTCGTGCATATACCTGTCCGTTGTGATACCAATAAATATCGCAGGGTTTCTGTTCGCTTCTTAATCGTACCTTGAGGGAAAAAAGTGAAAGTAAATACTCTGTACTATAGCCCTATAACAGCAACAACAAAAGACGTGAGTGATTCATTGATGAAGAAAGGTCAAGCAAAATACGTTGCACACCCTGCGCAGACAATGAAACAAGTCGACAATACAACTACTTTTATGCGTTGTACGTATACATGTCTTCAGTCATATCGTTATAAATACTGCGATTTGGCGTTAGTCACTGGCTAGGGTAATTGTCCACTATCATGAGGCATTTTTGTCTTCCTTGCAAGTGATTGTTATGTTAGGATATATACTATTAGTACGACGACTAATAGAATGATCATTTCACCTGCACATACTGAAACTCGAAAACTTCTTTTAAAATCAAGTTCTATTGGGATATTTACTAGGCAAAATGATAGTTATTGATGTTGGAAATCGTGCGCATGCACTATAAGTGAAGGTTCAATGAAAACCAATGACCCGGATTCAGGTTTAGTTAGCAATCAATCCGTGTTGTAGAGGATGAACTCGCCCTACGCAGTTTACTCCACTGACAACACGGATGGGGCTAATCTCAGATCACTATCTCTACAGTGGTCTGAGGGCTAATCAAGCATATATATATGGCGTTTACCACTTGTAAATGCAACAAACTAAATTCAGTAATTATGTCAAAGAGGTTGGACGAATCTGGTGGTCTTGACAATCGAGATTATTTATCAAAGTCTCATCAGAAATGTAAATTAGTGTTACGTCATAATTAAATGTTTCTGCTTACCTCTTTCCACCCCGATCCCAGTTCTTCCAAAGCGATACCAACAACATACTGGGCCTTTGATGTATCTACAGTGATCGGTCGTCGTACCCGTCGTCTGCCCTTGCTTTCGCGCCTTCTCTGAGAGCTCATATTTTCGCTGTAATATTAAACTAGATGCACCAACCAACCCGGAAGTGGAGTTGCCGAAAATGTAGCCTACGAATGATCGTCGTGAGTGTCCGCGCAGTAATGACTACTTTGAATAATCAACAAATACCTCACGTCAGTGTGATTGTAGAGTTATAATGCTCTCTTGTGAACGACTGTTTTGTTGTTAGTCATCTCATGGTCTTGCGTAAGCGATGAACAGTATTGGTTGAAGACGTATAGAAATAGGCAGGCTTATGGCCACCATGACATAAACGGTGACACCTGTCGGTCAGGGGTCAAATGTGTTTACAGCCACTCGCAATTTATGTTGCTAGGTACACGGCCTATAGCCAGTGTTTGTACCACCAAGGTACTTGCTAGTGTATTGTACAAAGACTAGCCCGAGGGACACGTATTCTATATTCTTTAGATTAGTTTTACCCCCCTGGAGCAAATTAGTTTTGTTATTTTTTAGGCGTATAGTCTCTCTCTCTCTCTCTCTCTCTCTCTCTCTCTCTCTCTCTCTCTCTCTCTCTCTCTCTCTCTCTCTCTCTCTCTCTCTCTCTCTCTCTCTCTCTCTCTCTCTCTCTCTCTCTCTCTCCTACTAGCCTATTACACGACAATGGGCCAATTCACCCATGGATCTCCCCTAATGAATCCAAGATCTACCTGCCCTAAGCAACTGTTGACGAAAACCCATAAAATGAACATATATACCCAACGTCATTTCATTATAGGTGTTGGACACCTGACTTCAGTAATACTACTTGTCTATATAGGCAGTGGTATTATGCCATTAGGTAGTTGTACAACCGCGAATTTATTTACGTAGAACATCTACTCATTCTGTGTTACCATGGGGGTCCCCTCCCCTTATACCTCCATGGTGTTAGTTTTACCACTTTTTCACGTCCGACGTTTAATTTCAGACACGAAAAAAAACAACAACAAAGAAAACACTCTGCGCCTGCGGCATGAGGGAATGAATTCCAGAGAGATTACCACGTGAGCTGGGTGAACACGCCGTACTTCACTGGAGCTAGACTGCACAATAAATAGCACCGTGACGGGTCAACGCAACCCACGGACTGTCTTGTTGATTGATGTCGCTGTATAAATTGGTAAACGCTTTGCATAACAATACAAAGTACCTTTTACAATAATGACTCCAAGCATAATACCCATTGTCCATAATTTGAATTTGCTGTTACCTGCATCGTCAAGGTCTTATGACGTCACCTACTTATAAGGTACAAAAATAGATAATGTGTTGACGATTCCGATTATGAACCTTTTAAAATAATATTTAGAACTGGTATTGATGGTATTTCTTGTGTGTATTTTTGTGAGACTGCGGCGGACTTGGGCAGCTATGATTTGTTTGACAATATCAGGTTGATTGCCATTTTCACCATACGGTTCTCTCAAACTACATGATAAAGTATTAGGGTGTAGATTGGGAAGGGAAAAAGTGTCAACACAATCTTAACAAAACAAACAAACAGACAAACAAACAAACTATAACTATAACAACAACAACAACAACAACAACAACAACAACAACAACAACAACAACTTTTGGTAGCCTTTAGAGGGGAATGGATCATAACAGCCTCTATACGTAATATCACAGGCGACATGAACAAGTTAGAGTCGGCAGAGTAAACAATAGGTCCGACTCCAACGCTATCTTTTTCATTTCTGATATGATTTTAAAGTTGTCCGGTTCCGTCATGAGTCAGCGTTGGAAACGTTTCATTGATAGTTGCTCACACATACACATCGCCGACACATACCACCAAGCACTGTTTGTATATCTGTCTATGACTAAGGCTAAAATCAGCCGAACCCGTAGTACTGTATTACGCTGTGACGGGGCACCCTCGCACATCGGTCGATCTCTTTTGGGCCGCGCGGCGAAGGAGGAACGAAACGACGTATCTTACAGTCTAACCAACACATGAATTGATGGTCGAAAAAAAACATCTCTGTAATTACTAAACACCAATCAAATGTTTTGATTTGTGTGTCGAATTTCGCACCTTTTCATTCTATTAATTTACGAAAAACACAAATAAGAAAAAAAACATGACATGGTGGGGATGCTATCTTCGCGATACTAGTCGATATTGTCACGGCCTGGTTATATGGTATACATGGCGAATATCACTTTAATAAATGAAATTAAACATACGGGTATACGTTGCTGGCATTACATTGGACACACTTTGCATATAAAATGAATTTAATTTATACATACATACATACATACATACATACATACATACATACATACATACATACATACATACAAATGCATATGGAACTTGTAAGTCAGTCCTTATAAATAGATGTAAAATCCCACGTTTCGAATAAACATTCTTTTCAAGGGAATATCGGCGAGCTTCAGACATGTTAAGTACACACCTGGACACATATGAATGCTATACATACATACATACATACATACATACATACATACATACATACACACACATACATACATACATACATACATACATACATACATACATACATACATACATACATACAGTACATGCATACATACATGGATACATACATACATACATACATACATACATACATATACATACATACATAAATACATACATACATACATACATACATATATACATACTAGTACCCAACCCAAAATCAAAGCACAACCTGCTGCAAGGTTTGGAAAGTGGGTCTTAGACCATGTACGATTCGTACAAAGCTTGTCGACGTCAGTATAATACCATCAATAGTCTCTCGAACTGCATGCGATCCTACGAACGCAACACTGAGTTGGCAGCACGGTAATGTGATAGTCGACGGCCATATTTATCAGACCGTGACGACAAGCTATAAAGTAACACATCATACATTTTCTGAATGACATTCTTCGTATGAATATCTGAACCGCTAGAAGTCATGTCATTTCTTCTCGTACGTGACAATCTAAAGACCAAAGCTATTATTATTTTGTTTTACAATAACCCGAGTTTTCGCGTAGGATAGCCAACGAACGTACAAACACACTGAAACTGATCAAATAAAACTAATGATGGAAATGAAATTAAAGAATTGAACATTAATTTAGAGACCCCGATACGTCGTTAAACGCAAATATCGCTTAATGTCAAACAGTTTCAATGTGCCTGTTTGTCTACTTCCTCTGTGCGGTTATTAGAAATGATGGAACTGAAATTAAAGAATTGAACATTATTTTAGAGACCCCAATGCGTCGTTAAACGCAAATATCGGGGAAAAAAAAAACATTGATCAGAAAGAGAAAGAAAAAATCTGTGCCACTTCTGAGCTGCATCGTAGGAATGACTAAACACAATCATATCACAAACCATATTTGAATTCAATTAAAACACGTTTTGGTTCAACGTCATGATTTTGCAACCTTCCCCCAACAACCAGAATTCTTGAGTCACCGCCATGCGGCATGCGTCATGGAATAGAATGTCAACTTCTCTTTGATGTTCCATTCTGCCCGATAAAGGGGGAACGCGAACAAAGTTTTGTCAGGGTAATTAATTAAGGTGTAGAACTATTAACTCTGTTCGCTTCATTGCCTTATAGTATATATACAACAGATAATGAACAGACTCTTCTAAATCAATTTTCAACTCTATGATTCTAGAAAAGTCGTGCAATGAATTAATTAATAAATTAACTTTTAAGGTCCCCCCATGACATACAGAAATACAATGGAGTTAAAATCGATCATGGCTGTGTTCCAACAAAAACTGCGCATAATTTGAAAAAGCTGTTACTGACCAAGAAAACGTCCCGCGCATGTATTTGCTACATGACCTCAAGTGCCACCGCTGAGTTCACAATGTACAGTATAAGATTTACTCATACACTAGGTGTAGGACATTGTCATGGTTCTAAACTTCTACACTACACCCTCTTTGTTCAGACATACTTCGTTCCTCTTTGGACTTTTTTTTCTTCTTCTTTAGAACATCAAGCACTAACTACGTTTACAAAAGACTGTGGAATTTGAAATAACCCTTACTCCGAGACTTTCAATAATGTGAAGACTCCCTTCCCCATTCTTTTACATCGTTTTCGTATATCACTTCTTGATTGATTTGCGCTTTCAGTTCCGTTCGCGTAGACGAATAAACAATTTTTCGGCATCTCCGACGTGCACGTGATTGTACATGTTTATATGAGAAATATGGAAAGATCCACGTGTACACATGGTGTTTGAGCAAGCAATGTAACGTAGCACTGACCTGGAGTATCTACAGTAAAGCCTCTGACCGCTAAACTAATGTGGTCTGGCCAACCAACAGAAATATAAAACTCTGTGTGTTCGAATTGTGGCCCATGCCACAATGTGACGCAGTCAAACGCTTGAGTGCGAACTCATTCAGCTATGACAGAAACTTCCATCAGTATCAACTGTTACAGTTGACATTTTTCACTTTTCAGAAAAAAATCACACGTTTCTGTCACCAATTATAATACAGGTGACGTTTCTTGACCTTGAAAAACGATCGTGAAGATGTATAAAAATCAAGCTATACATAAAAAAATTAGAACGGATTATAAGTGACATCGCAAGCGTGTACACAGAAAAACTGACTTGAGGTTACAGCCCAGTGGTTAAGTAGGAGTGGTTAACAGAGAGAAAAATATTATCGTAGGCTGTATCATATTTTAGGAACAACAGGTCGTTGCTATACAACAAGGAACACATGCCAGTGAAAAACACAAGTATACTTTTTCGCAAAAACAACAACTGAATAATTATTACTTACGGTCTGACCTACCATTCATTTGATTGGGCGGTTTGAAAATTGGATGCAAATCTGAACCAATCATCTCCACTTTTCTTTCGAATCGATGGAAACAAGAAGTACATATAGTAGCTTCTTAATGTGTTCCACAGAAACGAATATCGGATTTCTGCTTATAGGTGCTAGGGTAACACGTAACGTTGCTGTAAACAAAATTCAAATAAACGCCAGCCTTCGCTGTAACGACATCAGCCGTGTGAGAGAGGTTTTAAGTTGAAAGAAAAGGCTGCAAAAATGAGGTACGTAAGAAATAAGTTCATTACAAATCCCCGCGTGACAAAAATTAAAGCTGATAATAAGTTTGTAATTAAGAAAGAATAAGTTTTTTTTTTCACTTTATTTACATTACGGTATTAAAAATGCGACATGACGTTTTCACCCCAAATAAATCAATCATGTTGTTAAAGGATTCTGCGATGACTATTTTTCAACTGAAAATTTGAATTAAACGATCGATGTAACTTTTTTATTTTCGGATTCTTCAATCACGGAACGTATTCTATAAGTGCCACCAGGAAATATCGCTTCAATTAGAAAGAATACCAGGAAGTCCGACGAGAATGTTTTTGTTAAAGCTGTACGAGTCGCAACTGGAATGGTTTAAAAAAAAAATGTTTTGCTAGACAAAAACTTACTCGTAATATTGTACCCCGTGCAGAGTATCACATCACCTGTAGTGAACGTAATTTTGTAGTTGTATACACGATAAATAAAATCAACACGACTTTTTGGTTCACACCCAAAAATGAGCGCCCTCAAGGGCGATTTCAACGTGTTTCTATCTGTACTGCGTATGGACAATATCGACGACTGATTAACATGTACTGTGTCTAAATATTGATATTTGAGCAACTTTCAGTGTATATATTGCGATTGGTCGAAAATGATACTCTCGTTACAACTAGTACAATTTTAACACGGTGTCAGAATAAAAACCATACTTTCGCTTAAGATTTACACTTACAACTACACTATCTACAGATAATATTGACCACTAATTAACATATACAATGTCTTTTTATAACTAATTGATCAAATTTTAGTGAATATATCTTTTGGTTATTTGATGAGAATTTTTATCCAGTTGCAGCGAGTGCAGTTTTTTTTTAATTTCTCTTATTTTTCCTTTCGAAAATCGATGTTCTTTTTTATTTTTTATTTATTTATTTATTTATTTTTTTTTTTTTGGGGGGGGGGGGGTCTCCGTTACACTGACGTAACCTGAACGATGCGATGTCGTGTCGATGTAACTTCAACTTTTCAAGCCCACGTCCCGAATGCCAATGAGTTTACTGGCCGAGAGAAAGCAAGCTAGATTATCAGGAGGACATATGTTGTTTACAGTTATCGAATGACAATTGATGTTACTAAGTATAGATTACAGTTTAATCGTTAAACATTCTGCCTCTAAATACTCGTGACTCTAGGATATAGGTAATACGATATTTGTGTCGTGAAGGTAGGCGTACAGGTGCGTACAATGGAAGTGACTTCGCCGACTTGTTTTGGGTGATGTAATTCTATATACTCGACTTCATCACTAAGTAGAAAGTATGAATAAGCCTTTCATTGTACAGGTTTCACATCTCCCTCTTCTTTCAGCTTCCAACTTTGTACATTGTAGACGTATATCCTGGAGTAGGTCCGGCTTTGTAACCGAAGAGAGCATTTCACTATTTATATACCCTCTCTCTCTCTCTCTCTCTCTCTCTCTCTCTCTCTCTCTCCTCTCTCTCTCTCTCTCTCTCTCTCTCTCTCTCTCTCTCTCTCTCTCTCTCTCTCTCTCTCTCTCTCTCTCTCTCTCTCTCTCGCGCGCGCGCGCCCGCTCTTCTCTCTCTCTCTCTCTCTCTCTCTCTCTCTCTCTCTCTCTCTCTCTCTCTCTCTCTCTCTCTCTCTCTCTCTCTCTCTCTCTCTCTCTCTCTCTCTCTCTCTCTCTCTCTCTCTCTCTCTCTCTCTCTCTCTCTCTCTCTCTCTCTCTCTCTCTACCTGAAATGGCACTACCTACAAACCTTAGTCGGGAACCCTTTAAAAAAGTAACCCTCCTTTAAATGTCCATGAGTTTCATACTTAGTGATAGTGAGAGTGTCATTATTTTTACCTTGGAACCAGATTATACAAACAACCGGTAACCACATTGAAACTGATCTAAGTATAGATACTATGCTACAGTTATTTGAAGGCATGTAAGGCCTAAAAAATATGGTTTTGATAACGCTCAATTTTAGAATAGGTGGAGTAGGTAGATTTGTTTTTCATTTTTTATTCCTTTTTTTTTTTCATTTGTTAGTGTCTAGTTCAGGTAGTTATGTTTTCCGTTAGTTTGCATATGGTCTTTGTGTTATAGGTTTCTTCCCATCATAGATGTACAGCCATTACAGAAAAGTTTTATGTTGTCTTTTTAAGTTGATGTCAGATTCTGCATCCACTATTTTTGAAAAGATTTCACAATGTTCGCGATTTTATTATTTTTTTCTTGAATATGTAAAAAAAATCACGGTTTAGGCCGCAGCAGTGAAAAACTTGGTGGGTACGCGGTAACCGGAACCAAAGCAATTTTTTAGGCCTAAATCACTGCAACCAAATTATGAAGATGGTCGATTGGATTCTGTGTGTCGGTCGGTCTGTCTGTCTGTCTGTCTGTCTGTCTGTCTGTCTGTCTGTCTGTCTGTCTGTCTGTCTGTCTGTCTACGTGTATGTCTGTCTGTATGTCTGTCTATTCGTCCGCCCGTCTCTCTGTCAACATCACAAGATCGTAAAATTCGAACTTCGATTTAATTTATTCTATCATCTGCTTCGCGTCTGTTTGCTAACTCTTAGTTTACACATACATGTATATATTTACAACTCACTTGTACTTAAGTTCCGCTCGGATGTAAAGTGTTTGTAAGTATTTTTCTTTTTTTTTCAGGACCATTTTGTTCGGATTGCTGCTTTCGACATACTACGTTGCTTATTTCGTGGACATAGCAGGTACATTTCTACAAATTATTTCATTTCCCCCCTTTTTCAAATTTCTTATCAATGCATATACGCACGCACCAAGAATTCAAGTTCTAGGAGAATATATTTCGTAGCAAGTGCGCCACCACTGTTTGGAATATGAGGCGCAGATAACTTTCGTTTAAATTTAGCATGACGACTGCCATAAAGTAGGTGTACTTGTGAGATTCTAAACAAAATTATGTGCCGATTAGCATACCTGTAGACTTGAAGGACTAACTCTACTACACTATTTCCACTATCCTAAGTGAAATTTTGGTCTTCGAATTTTTGCTCGAGATGGACGATTGAAAAAAAAATCAACATTGCAGTTAGGACAGCGGAAATAATGTAGTACTTAGCGTTGTTAGCCCTTCAAATCTACAGGTAGGCTATCTTCCATTAGAACATTCAGAGTGGACGTGCAAGAGAATACGGGGAGGGGAGAGGAGATCGAGGAGGCAGCATCCAATGCGTAAAGAATATGAGATTTATATAAAAAATGATATTTTAAATTGACAAGTCACTTAGTCTTTTCAATGTCTCACCGTTTTGCCCAGAATGGTGTCGATCGTCGACATATATCTCTCTTTGCATTCACTTTCAGATTCGGAAGTATTCGGAGGTATTAACCTTTATAGTTTTGCGATTTGCTGAAGATGAATTCACCAATTGTGAAAATAACATTGCAGAAGACATTTAAAAAAAATTAACGTTCAATTTTAAAATGAAAAATTAACATTCAGTTAATATCATGAAACTCTTCATTTCTCTTCTCCTCAACAGGTTCTATGTCTTCAACTGCTGTTGTTGCCACGACGCCTGCTGCTGCTGCTACTACTACTGCTGCTGCTGCTGCTACTACTACTGCTGTTGCTGCTGCTGCAACTACTGCTGCTGGCGGTGTGACTACAGATGGATCTACCGGTGGCTCTACCGGTGGCTCAGCAGTAAATGACGAATCAACAACTGCGGCAGCTGATGGTTCTACCGATGCGCCTGACGTCACCACAGGTAAATAACCCACCTTCCTCAGTGTGACAAGACTGCAAGATACGTCATGTCGCTCCGCTCTCAACGGCCAAAGGGTTAACCGAAGTGTGAGGGCGCTCCCCACACTTTACCTGCTTGTCAGGGTGTGTTCTTTTACATCATACCATTAATTAACGCAACGCGATTCAATCAGGAAGATGTCATTGTTCCCCTAGCTGTCTATCATACTTTGACTATCATTGGTCTCTATTATAACTTTCCTTTCTCCATGTTCTATGAATTTGATTTTCAGACAGCGCTGCTACAAGACATATGAATTGGATGTTTATTCTGCTACTTCATGTCGTCTCCATGACAACCTCAATTCTGATTGGCTACTGAACAGGTAAGTTGGAATATATGTTTTAGTAGTAATTAGGGCATAAAGTACAAAAGTCGACGAGGAGTTCCTCTGTCATGTCACCTTACACCCAGACCACTAGAAGTCTGATCCTTTACATAAATGACTGGCTACTTCTCAAACCCCCCAATTTAAGGTGAAGGAAATTAATTAATGCATGTTTAGAATACTGATGGTTTATGTGTAGAAATCGAGAAATTAATCAAAACAATGTTGCTCTTATAGTAATTCTCATCAGGCATCGCCTAAACTGTACAGCTTTCTTTGTATGTGTTTTCACCTTTGATATCAGACCTTGTATAGACAATGGCAACACTTCAAATACCGCCCGTTGGGTACTTAGTGTTGACTGGCACTGTTTGATACAACTACGAAGAAACTACACACTGTGGCGTCATACTGCACCACAGATTACTTTATCTTGCTACATTTATTCAGAATGGAATCAACAATTCAAACACACTGCAGCTAGACACAGACATGTGGGCGCCAACGATTTGCAATTGAAGTCTGCATTTGAGGCTTATTAGACAAAGTGTCGCTAAAAACTATTCATTCAATAATTTTGCAATCTGAAAGTGAAGCATGCGCAGAGTATCTTATAGATTTCTGCGTGGTTGTATCAAACACGGTGAGTGAACACTAACACGAAATGGGCCGTATGCCGACTCATTATAAATAATGAAAACAATACACGAGTAATTGTGACCTTATTTATACCACTGAAGTACAGTATGTCACGGTCACTTGCATTTTAAATGTGTTCTCGTTTTTAATGATTTAGCATGTTTAGAGAGTTGTTCTAGCTCAGAGACTTGGCTATATGACCTTAACTACTGGTTTGACAGTTTGAACGACATTTTCGACTTCTGATATCCAAGTTTATGGTCTAGAGTTGTCATTGAAATGTGTCTATCAAGCTTATCAAAATACCTTTGTGACAAAAAGTGTTGGCGATGTCTGTTGAAAATGACTATGGATACATGCAGTAAGCAAGGTAGTCGTGTGAGATTCATTTCTCCAAACTTGTTGAAAACATAATATCCCTTTATTTGCAGATGCGATGGTATTGGTTGTGATCCAAAGGATATGAAATACATGTATACAGATATGATATCAATAGTTATATATTAAGCCAATGTATCTTTCACTTTTTTTTTTTTTCTTTTCGCTGTTTGTATAACAGACAGACTGTGAAAAAAAACCCATAATCACTTTATGGACTGTGTATATAAGCAATTACTATGACATATAAGTTCAGGGGACAGAACACAACGCAAGTGTCAGTCGTGTGTGTGTGTGTGTGTGTGTGTGTGTGTGTGTGTGTGTGTGTGTGTGTGTGTGTGTGTATGTATGTATGTATGTATGTATGTATGTATGTATGTATGTATGTATGTATGTATGTATGTATGTACGTATGCATGCATGCATGAATGCATGAATGCATGCATGCATGCATGCATGTATGTATGTATGTATGTATGTATGTATGTATGTGTGTATGTGTGTGTATGTATGTATGTATGTATGTATGTGTGTGTATGCATGTATGTATGTATGTATGTATGTACGTATGCATGCATGTATGCATGCATGCATGCATGTATGCATGTATGTATGTATGTATGTATGTATGTATGTATGTATGTATGTATGTGTGTGTGTGTGTGTGTGTGCGTGCGTGCGTGCGTGCGTGCGTGCGTGCGTGTGTGTGTGTGTTGTAATGCCAAATAACTCTGTGATGCCAATTTACTTTATAAAAGTATATACCTAAAGTAAGCCTGTGATGGTTGTCTTCAAACAACTTGAAATGTTACGGCATCTGCACTTTTTATGAGCTTGTTTAGTACACCTCCAACCTGTGAACCGTGATATCTTCATTGTTTGTGTGCGTACTTATGACGGCAATAGTGCACATCATGATCAAATGGTGACATCCATCAGATAGATTAAATCATACGGTGGAATATTGCGAGTATATTATTTTCACTAATTTCCGCTCATGTTCCTTTGTACTAGAGAAGATAATCTGAAACATGTGGAGTTTTAACAGGTTTAATGTGTTTCCATAGTAACGAAAAAAACCTAAATGCCAATTCTGATACAGTGTCCGACATGAACTCAATGTCGATTATCATGCCATAGACAAATTTTGTTACCATAGATTTTCTGGTCGTGTCAAATTGCGTGTTATATCATTTCTTGATGAATTTCAGTGTTTTTTTGTGATAAATAGGCAAATGATGGTTGTATATGCAAAACAACTTGAAGTGTAAGAAATCCTAATTCAATAATTATGCCAGTTCATTTTAATTTGTCTTAGCAATTGATAGGTACATTGTATGTCTTGTAAATATTTGCTGTGTTTGAGTTTGTCTTTCAATGTGTATAATTGCAATTGTAAGATACTTAATTTGGAAATTAAAAAGTGCCTTTGTGTTTAATGAGTATGTGTCCACGCGAGTCGGTGTGTTTTTGATGGTACGTTTTAATTAAGTTACAAACTATTGTCACATCCATCAGGACAATTTGACCTACAGACAACTTATTTTAGTAACTACATAACATAACTACATGTATATCAAAAACAAATCCATACCCCCAAAACCTTGTTCCCCCAAAAAATTCCGCTATTACGATCCATGGATCATTTGCCTATCGCTTCACTGATTTTAATAATAGGAGAACTGTCGCATAGTATCAACTTTATCATGCGTATGATGACAATGTGTGAAACACTGACGATAAACAAGCGAAGTTAAATTTAAGTCGTAGAGGGCGCTGTTCAATGGATGAATCAGTATGTGGGTGCGAGATGGGGGAAGGGTCTATTAAGAGTAGATAGCAAATTGAATAATATTAGTTTCTGCAAGCTATCGTAAACTTCTCCATAGGAGCACCACTCTAATAGCGATCATGAGGTGGTCAATTACAATCTTTCATAGAATATTGAAAGAGGTAAAGAAAATTCATGTTTACATCCCCAAAACACACCCATTTACCGGGTCAATGGGAAATAAGCAAACAACATAACAATAAAATTCACTTAATTAACTTTTTGAAAATATTTTGTTTCTCATTCAGCGGCTGGAAAATTTCAGTGACCTAAGGGTACGTCTTTACACTTCTAGCAACTCGTAGTGACAAGGCCCCCTAAGTCACACTATGAAAGTAATAAATAGGTAATCGCACGATACAAAACTCAATATATCTTTATTATGAGTTTAATAATTTTGTCATGATTGTATATTTGATAAAAAATAACGCAGATAAAACGTAAAAAAAATGTTCTAAGCATGTCTCTCTAACTTGCGTTAATGTTCCAACTTTTAATCACAACATATAACAATACTTAAGACTGGCCTGTTATCAATAAAGACTCACAGAGACCGTCATTTGCCAGGCCTTTAGAGATATTTAAGCACACTCAGTTATACTTTGACCATACACGCATCTGATTGACGATTTCCAAGTCGACTGGTATAGGTACGTATCGCACCTACGGCTATACACGTTGTAGGGAATGCAACAGGTTGAATGTAACACAGCAACCATTGCACCACTACCTTTGGTACTAAATATGAATGCCCACGCAGGTTACCATCTCGAATCGTCTTGAGATAAATTGGAATGAGTACCGTAATCCCCGTGGCTCTAATTTTATTTGGATTTGTCAAGCCACACAATAATTACAACCGAAAAGGACCGTCATAAATATAGATTTATCATAGTCAACAAAAGTCTTATTTGCTTAGAATGAACGCTTAAACCAAATGTCAAGTGTCACCATGTCAAATATTTGACATGGTTCACCTATGTAATCACACTTGTAATGCTATGTGTAGCAGGTATAGAATTCTCATTGCCGAATGTATTGCGATATTTATTTATTTTTTTGCAATATTACATTTATTTTGAAGTTTAAGGCGACCAGCGATGTGATATATACGTATATATTTACCCCCACTGGAAGGGAACTAAACATCGCGGTGCCACAGCAATACGACCAGTGTCAAGTTACCATGCACCGGTTCTGTTTGATAATAGAACTACTCAGAAACTATAATTGCAACTAGAAATTACACATGCTACACGCTTAGAGAGATTAAATGAATACAGTTTCTTGCCCGGTTTTGTCTAAATTAAATGAACTGGTGTACTACCAACCATGCAGACACCAAATGTAAACATCACAACATTGGCGCCCGAGTGTCTGAGTCTAGTTGTAGCACTATTAATTAAATGGTTTATTTCATAATAGACAAAATGTATCAAGAAATTGCAATCATGCAATCCTGGAGCTGAATGTATAGTTTCTTATTGTTTCTCAGTGAATGGTCGTATCAGCCAGCGAACGGTAACCTAAAACGGGTTGTAATTTACGAGTGATAAGCGATAGGATATTCATTTTATTTGACGAGCCTGAAAGAGTTTATTAAATGTTACTTCTGTTTTTATGATATGTGTGTGTTGTCTGCTAGCAAATATTATGCCTGCATCCAAAATAGTTCGATAGAATATGACAGAAACCAAATTATGCCTTCCTCCGAGTCGTTAGCGATGGCTGTCGAGAGGTCGAGCCTAATGCTGTCCTCTTCTGTCGTGTTTATAGGGTCCCGGCAACAGAGTTGCAGATTGTCCCTGGCAAATTAGACGATAAATCGTCATATTCTCGTCAAACAAATGTATAAATTGCTTACTAGTTTGACTCAGTATCCAAGGACAGAAATGTACAGGGTCACCATATATATCATGCCCGCGCGAGTCTGGTTGACTGTCTAAATTTGTGCCGGAAAACTTAATGAGTTTTACTTTTCAAATTAAATAAAATTTTACACATAGTTTCATATTCATAAAGTTTAACCTTTTACTAATATTTTTTCTAATGTTATGATCAGTGTATTCATCCCAAGGTCAAGGATTTGACGAAGTATAACATACCTTTGTGTCGTTATAGGTATATGCCCTGTGTAGAAATTGTACACCCCTTTGAAAACACGATTCCATGAAACCGCGGCTTTATCGTGTTATTATGTTATATAAAACAAGTGAAGTATGAATTGTATTATTAGTTCGACGTATATATTGCACTTTCTAACAGACTGGCACACAAGAGCAATAATTATTGTGGGCGTTTTATTGCCAATGGACTGTTTACATTCTACTTAACTCTAACGACAGAATTATTGATGGTGGTACTCCATTTTCACGACCTTTATATCCTTTACTCACTGGTGACACAGCAAAGGAGAGGTCTGATTACTAATAGTCCCGCTCTCGTGTCAGCTTGGTCCATTTGAATGTAAAATAACTTGTGAATTACCAAATTACACAGCTGGCACGACAGTACATGTGACATGCTGGCGTAAAACAGCAATTTCACATTTGTAGCACCCAAATCTCTCTCTACATGATGGATGCGAATTTGTAACCCAGAGACTCAGCTGTTTTGTGGGTGTGTGCTTGATAATATGTTGTTAGCTAATAACGAACGACAACATAAGTATAGATCGAAGTCTCTGGGCTAAAATATTTTGTGCATGCCGAATCGAGTGAAATGTGATAAGGGTGTAAAATCTACGCAAGGGGCTGTAGTCTGAGCCTTAGCTGGCCACCCATAATGTACTGATGCCCTAACGAACAAAATGATATGAGAGAGAGAGAGAGAGAGAGAGAGAGAGAGAGAGAGAGAGAGAGAGAGAGAGAGAGAGAGAGAGAGAGAGAGAGAGAGAGAGAGTGAGAGAGAGAGAGGGAGGGAGGGAGGGAGGGAGGGGGAGGGGGAGGGAGGGAGGGAGAGAGAGAGGGGGGGGGTTAAATTATATAGTTTAACTACATTGATTTAATACCTTACATTAACTGTAATATGGCATTAAAACTGGGATTAGTTTCACTTTCGTCACTTTTATCATTTAGTCACCCTCCTATAAGCATGTAGGGGAATATTAAACGCTCTCTTAAAACACACATTGTAAAGTGTACTAGATCTGAAACTCGTCGGCTTTTTAACAAGGAGTGAATTATAACAAGGGTTCCCTGCCAAGGTTGTCACCAAGGTGATGTCATGGTAACAAGAGACAGTTTGCTGTGAGCTGATGTTGGCCAATTCGCCACCTGCGATATGAGAGAGAGAGAGAGAGAGAGAGAGAGAGAGAGAGAGAGAGAGAGAGAGAGAGAGAGAGAGAGAGAGAGAGAGAGAGAGAGAGAGAGAGAGAGAGAGAGAGAGAGAGAGAGAGAGAGAGAGAGAGAGAGAGAGAGAGGGGGGGGAGGGACAGACAGACAGACGGACAAACAGATAGATAGATAGATAGATAGATAGATAGATAGATAGATAGATAGATAGATAGATAGATAGATAGATAGATAGATAGAGATAGAGACATAGGGCGATAGCTAGGTTGACCCAGGAGGAATTTAGAGAAACAGGGAGACAGATGAATGAATGAATGAATGAATGACTGGAAGGACAAAGACACCGTCGTACATGTAATGCAAACGGTTGACCCTACACCTAATCATGATACGATTGAATGTTTATTTGAGGTGATAATTCCCCAAAATTAAGACGCGAAAGTTAAGTGTCAATACAACGGCCTAAATATTGATTATTTCGATAACCGAGCGGAAAGTAGATATAAATGCATAATGTTGTTAGTAACCGTATTCGCTAACGAAATAAATATCACCATATATGGTAATTACATTGATGACATTGATTTAGTGTCATGCAATTTGACGTCTTTATAATGCAACAATACATCTACACCAGTGGGCGGAGTAACGGATTCCCCCTCGTTGTCACGGTATTTAAAGTCGGACCAAACACGAAACCTTTAAGAGTTTGTAAGTACTCAGTCAGTAAACCAACATTTAACGTCAACTTGTGTAGAAGTTTAAAGTGGAAAATATGATCGGGTATGTATTCCCCTCTCTTTATTTGAGGTCTTTACTTGTTTTCAAAATAATATTTACAGATAAACCGTCACTTTTTGAATTATTTTGAGATGTTTTAGTGTAATTTAGTTGGTCTATAAACCAGAAATTTTGGAGAAAAATTAATTTTAAATTCATTAATTTTTTATACACATACGTACGCGAGTTCATAATGGATGAATATATACTCACAAGTTCAGACATTCAAAGAGCAATCCACACGTAAAGTCGAAATTAGTATGTCATGCACCATAAAGGAGTGACCTATAACCATTGTTCATTATCATCATTTTTAACACATACATATACATAGTTGTTGACAATCTTTTTTATAGGAAATTCTTCGTCACCGTCCTCGCAGTCTGTGTTGTTATCTGCCTCATCACACCATGTTATGAAGCAGCTGGTAGGTTAACTATCATTTTTGACAAGCGAGTGTCGAAACGATTGCTTTTGCCAAGCAATGAATTCCGAGGCTCAATCGACTTGCCACACTTGTCTGCCCAAAGGTGTGTTTCATTGTAACGCCGACCGATGCCTCCTGAAACATTGTATGTATGTATGTATGTATGTATGTATGTATGTATGTATGTATGTGTGCGTGCGTGCGTGCGTGCGTGCGTGTGTGTGTCAAACTTGTTGACACCGAAATCTAAAAATGCAAAGGACATTCATAAGGTAGACTATTAGAATTTATAAAACAAACAAACAAACAAACAAACAAGCAGAGAGACAGACAGAGACAGATACACAAAGAGACAGACAGACAGACAGACAAACAAACGAACGAACGAACGAACTAACAAACAAATAAATAAATACTGAAATAAAGAAACGACTAGCAAAAGCTTGTGTCAGTAGTATAATTATAGTAACTCTACGTAGGTAGTTGCAAACGTAAAGAATGTTCGAACTATCATATTCTATGTGGGTTTTTTTCTCTTTCAGATAACACTACAGATGCTCCTACAGGAACAACAGGTAAGCCTTAGTTTGCGTATTGACTTGAAAACTACTTATCATAGCATATTAGATATTGTGGTCGTAGTATACTTAAGTTTTCTATGTACGACGTAGTGCACAGACTGTTGAACCCGAGGCAAGTTGTGACTCGGAATGACAAACGGGTCCTAGACTACTACCAGGATATAGACTCCAGGCAACCATGCTTAGCGGACGTCTCGGGTCGATACTCCCGTTATCACGAGAGCATTGAAACAGGTACGGTGCTGCGACTGCCACGTAACAGTAACGGTACTACTTCGCGACGGTTCCGACAAGTGTGTTTGTAAAATGTAACATAACTTGTAAATTTACCAAATAACACAGCTGGCACGACAGTACATGTTACATGCTGTCGTAAAACTGCAATTTCACATTTGTAGCACCCGAATCTCTCTCTACATGATGGATGCGAATTTGTAACCCAGAGACTCAGCTGTTTTAATTTCGTGGGCGTTTAAAGTTATCACTATCAACACCACTGTTTGTAGATTTACAAACAATTGAAAACTTAAGCGAAAATTTAATCTGTGTTTGTAGTAGTGCCTGTGTTATTGTTAGTCTAGCGTTGAAATATGTCTAGTTCTGTGTCAAAAAAAATGTAATGTCCAATGAACGAAACACCAAGCTTACATCATTTTAGCTATAAAAGAAATTTACGGTGTTTCCCTACAGCTGCCACGGAATTGTATATCCATTTCCATGGGCCACCTTACTATTTTAATAGAATAGTGAAGGTAACTGTTACGGTGTTCTCATGCGGACCGAAAGTCAGAATGAACACACCACAATAGTTCAATTTAATTCCTTGTTGGACAGTACAGTTCCTGTGTAACGTCATCTAACTCAAATATAGGGAATTTGATAAATCAATACAAAAGAACTATTCAAATATTGCGAAATATAGATACTTTTGATTAAGTTGGCATTCTGTATCTATGTTTACATATAGATTCTGCTCCAATGAATTCCAGCTCCAACGGGATGATGTTGCTCATCTCAGCAACCGTAGTCATGGCTACCACAATATTTTTCAAATAAATCACCGGACATGCAGAGGTTATAATGTAAGTATGCTTTATCTAAGCTTACTACTTCTCTCTTGTCGAAATCCGATAGCACATGCCAAAAAACTGAACCTTTGGTGTGTTGGAAAAGACATCGACCTGTTAATTGGAGGGTCTGTTGTGGGTGATGTTTTCTGTTGCTGTGGGAAAACCCTGACCCACTTCTATGAGCATTAATGAGTTATAACGAGGATTCATGTAGTGTATTTAGTTTTGATGGGGGCAATCTTGACTCAGTGTATGGGCACTGGAATGGGACGTGCGATCGCCAGACGAGGGCGTATATAAACTCCTTCAACTCAAAGCTATAACTAATGATAGTTTCGTCGGTAACTCCGAGTTCGAACCAGCGGGTTCTAACATTAATCCGCTTAAAGTTCAAACATACAGTTATGTATAAACTTACCATTCTACTACAGTTGAGTATGTCAAAATTTAAATTGTACAAGCTGTGGTAAAAAAACACTGCAACATCCTGTCGTGTTTACCATTATTCCTTTGTTCATTGGCAAAATGTCCTCATTTAGCACTGAACATGCTGTACCGTCTGTTATGAGTACAAAAGAGAAGTCATGATGCTCGTTCATATATCTAATCATTTACATAGAGCCTTTTAGATTTATGATGGTCATGAAATACCATATTGTTTCGATGTGCGTCATGGCGTTTATGATACATATATACAAAGGGGAGTGTCCCCGCGGAGTGTATATGTGATCATTTAGTCATGTCAAGTTTAGTACAGCTGTGCCAATGAGTTAAACTTGAAAACTTGCACGTTGAAAGCCAGTAGGGTAGATAAAAAAAAGTCATCTGGCTCAACAAAAATTTTGCGAACAATGCAAATGTTTTTTGTCTGGCAAATACTAACATTGCTACATTTTATCGTCTGGCGTGACAAATACGTTTAAATTTACTAACATTGCTACATTTTATCGTCTGGCTAGACAGATACGATTAAATTTATTAACATTGCTACATTTTATCGTCTGGCGTGACAAATATCTTTCAAATATTGCTTCATTGTATCGTCTGGCGTGACAAAATGGCAACATTGTAGACATTTTCTTCTTGTGAGCTAGATTATTTCCCCAAATCATATAATTGGTAACAAGATATACCTTTCTTTTCAGGAATGGATTAAAATGTAGATTAAAGTGTACAGATGACATGCAGCAATTTTAATATTTTTTGTCAGAATTTAATGTTAGTGAAAAGTTTATCGAGAAGGACATTAACATAATGTTAATGTCGACAGTAATGTTAATTTAGTAAGATTTTTGTCAACTGATACAGACGGCGTTTTGTTTCCAACCAACTGATTTATAAATTTAGGTGATATTATCTCGTGAACAGTGTAAAATATGACAAAGTATGAAATATCATCAAAATGATGCTAAAGTCAGGAAAACATTTTTTTTTCAGATGCAGTTCAACTGAATAACGATATTAATCTGGATTTGGCAAGAAGGTGAAGCTTACATCAAACTACTGTATTGGCACAAAAGAAATTGTCTTTTCTCTTATTTAAAAAATATTCACGTGTTATTTCTGGTTCCTTAAATATCTATTGTAACCTACGGTCAGCAATAACTATAAAATCTCTAATAGAATTATTATAAAACTCCAAGGCTAGGGTAGGGTAGGAATGAAACCAATTTTGGAATGCTTTGCAACTTGGGTACGGGAGTTATAACACATACAATTAAAAGTCAAATTTTCAGCAAGGCGACTGAGTAATTAAATTTATCATAAATGTAACTTTCTTACAAAGAGCTGAGGTCAAAACGACAGAATGTAATTCATCATACCGTTAACTATGTCACGATATCGATTAAGGACCGGCTGTTTCAGAAAATGAAAACCAACGCCCCGCTGTCACAAAGATTTATTTGAATTAATGTTAGAAATGTTGACCCATATATGTAAGGCCAAGAAAAAAAATGTTTTGTCAGTCGTTTCCGTCACCTGCGAACTGTGCTCGACAGAACCCCCCCCCCCATGTTTTCCCAAATTCGTGAAGTGTAAACGAACGGCAGGAAAATGATTTTTTGTAGCGATATAATGAACTGTATCAAACGATCCACATTATTATTAGATATGTGATAGGTCTGTCTATAATTATGTTGAATCCTGTGAGTGTGTGGTATATCTAACAAAATGTTACCAATAACAATGAAATTACCTCGTCACCTCTCACTTTTGAATTTCCCCTAGGACGAGAAACAACAAACATTTTATTCTTGGCCTAATGCATACATTATAGGTGATATGTAAATGAGATACTTTTATAGCCTTTTCAACCAATTTTTCAATGGTACTGGTGTGCTTTATTCACTGAAACTGGACGATTTTGTAGAAAGCTTTCTTAATTTAATATTCACAGGAGGATAACAGTTGCGAGCAATTTAGGAAATTAAAAGTGTGTGGTTCGTAAATCAAATGCTAACGAGGACCATAACCATGTCAAAATAGAACACTTTTCCCCATCAAAAAGTGTTTGAACAAAAAACGAAATGTCAATTTGTTTTTATGTAGCGTTTGGACAAGTGTCAACTTACAATATATAAAATGAAAGAGCACGTCGCCTGGTTCGACAAGACATCTTACAAATAATATCGTTACATGTTATCATCTGGCTTGACACAATTCTAGTAGTTTGCACGATAATAATAAAATGATTATTTTCATGAAATTGTCATCAAAATCATGGTGTAAAAGTCACCACATCTGATGAAAAATATATATTAGAAGTGGCCACGTGAGAATGTTAAAAATAGACAGTTTTCATTTTGGGGTGACATTTTTCGACTGGGCAACGCCCACCGGCTTAGTGCTCGAACAGCTTGCAGGAGCAATAACCTTTCAGAGACATAAGACCTATCTATGTATTCTATTAGTGTGTAACTTGCAATTGACCTTGATGAAATCAAACTGGGCAAGTGATCAGAAAAGACCTTTTTTTTTTTTTCAGGACAGAGACAGAGAAATACAGTTTATCAATAATGTCACGAATATACTTGTTTTTCCACATGTGTCTGTACATTGATTTTCTCTAGTCTAGATATATGCATTTTCTGACGTCATCATACAAGCAAAGACAACAAATTAGTCATGACGGTGAAAAAAATATTTGCTTTTATATTTTTTTACCTGAACGTGCTTTCTTGTACACATATTTGTTGACGCACATCCGAGGAACAAATCCGATGGGAGTGTCCATTTTAAAGAACAAATATTTGCTGTATGGTGACAAATTTCGTCTGATGCCCTTCACTTTTAGTGGATTTTGTTAGACAGCTAAGAATCGATAATAAAACACTTCAGCAATGTCAACAAATTTCTTATCGTCTCCTATAATATTTGTATTTACGAATGAACGATAACAACTGAAGCATGTCTACTTGTTGTACGGTCCGCCCCCTTGCGGTTGGAAGATTCCATGACTATGCAATGGTTGTCTGGTACAGCACATATGATAGGGCGACATTTGGAGAGTCTCGATCTCTCGTCCCGCGGGTTAGCAGGCTATATAGCTATAAAAAACAGGACTCCTGTGCAGAAACCGTTCTCTCAGAAGTGTGTTTTGGGATCGCTTAGGTTATCATTTAATTCCCCTGTCACACTGAAACTCATTTTCAAACAGAAATCGTGCCTCTTAACGTTGATTGATTATCACTTTTAAAAAAAAATAGTGTTGCTGTTGCACTTACACTCATTCAATTAGATGGTCTCTCTCTCTCTCTCTCTCTCTCTCTCTCTCTATCCCCCCCCTCTCTCTCTCTATCCCCCCTCTCTCTCTCTCTCTCTCTCT
Organism: Glandiceps talaboti; assembly: GCF_964340395.1. Lineage (NCBI taxonomy): Eukaryota > Metazoa > Hemichordata > Enteropneusta > Spengelidae > Glandiceps > Glandiceps talaboti. The sequence goes on along the minus strand of NC_135558.1, from coordinate 14,757,357 downwards.
CTCTCTCTCTCTCTCTCTCTCTCTCTCTCTCTCTCTCTCTCTCTCTCTCTCTCTCTCTCTCTCTCTCTCTCTCTCTCTCTCTCTCTCTCTCTCTCTCTCTCTCTCTCAATGTTTTCGCCATTAATGTACGCCGGTTGTCAAAGCCAGTAAAGAATATGTTTTGTAAAGAATACAAAACACTCTCGCAACGCCGACGTTAACCTCACTCGATTGAAGTCAGATTACAGTTACATGTAATAACAGTTGAGGAAAAGTACGCATTTATTAAAAAATGGATGAGTACAGCAAGAACACGCCTTGAATAAGGAAATTCTCATCTTCACTTTTCCAAATTATGTAACTAAGAAAATCTTGAAAGCATTTATACTAAATACATGTATTTACATGAGCTGACAACTGGTTTGCAAGATTTAGATATTTCATAGCGTCAAACCACATATCAATTTTTATATTGGAATTATGCAGGGACCGTTCAACTACACTATGTCAGGTACAGAGTCTTTGAAACGTGGGACATTCTTTTTAATTCAAATCAACCAATCAAATCACATTTCTCGTCTATAGTACCTTCATTTTTGCATTTACAGCCATAAAGAGTTCATAGCAACACAAAAAATTCATGACGTCACAAAAGGGTACACGACGCATGTCACGTTATTGTCTAGCTCTAGATCTAGCACTGATTATTTACATCTCGTCAGCAAGTATATGTTGTAGTCATTATATGCAATCATGCGACAAAATGTGTTCCGGTAGCCCGCCACCATTATTATTCATTGTCACATTATATGTTTAATTATATTGTAGCATATATATATATATATATATATATATATATATATATATATATATATATATATATATATATATATATATATATATATATATATATATATATATATATATATATATATATATATATATATATATATATATATATATATATATAGGGTTGAGTGTGTGTCTCATGGTCTTCTTGCTTCGTGTTGATGAGCTGCATTAGATGATTGCGGTGCTCTCCTTCTTGGATGAATGATTGATTGATTGGTCAGGGGAACATACACCTATCTGTTGTAACGGAAATAGAGAAAACAGTCAACGCCTTAGTAAGACTAAGAGGGCGTGATGTATTTTGTTTTCGTGATGTATTTAGAAATGAATTCCGTGTTCCAAAACTAGTTGCTTTGGTCGTAAAACATTGCATATATGTGAACTCTGTAAATTGAAAAAAAACCGAATGAATGAACGAATGAATAAATAAATAAATAAATAAATAAATAAATAAATAAATAAATAAATAAATAAATAAATAAATAAATAAACAAATGAATCAATAAGCTTAAGTAAGTAGAATATAAAATAAATAAACAAACCAAAACAAACTAAAGATTTGGCAATGGGCCAACATCATATTTTTATTGTGTTTATGTTGTTTTCGGCCGCTTCCATCCCTACTTCCTCATTTAGGAGGTGCATCTTGGACGGTACCGTAAAAGAGGCTGTGGGGTTTACGACGATGTACTTCCTCGTCTCCCCCCCCCCTTCTCCATCTGATTCTAGCATATCTCATCTCCAAGACTAGACATCTTTTGTTGCCCCATCCTTTGTTGCACACAAAAATATCCTTGCTGACGAATTTATGTAACGTGTGGGTCACGCGATACCTACCTAATTGTGTTACTGTGTCCCAAATGCAATGGCTCTTGCAAGAAGGGATGCTAATATCATCAGCAATACACTACGTGATTGGCAACAAGGCGCCAGAGCAGTTGTCGCTACGGAAATAAACACAGCATTTAATTAGTTTGAATTGACATCTATGGCAGATTTTCAAACAACATTACAAGTAATTAAAGTCGCACAGGTTGTAATTGATGCTGAGGCACCCTTTTCGGTTTCAATCAGTGTTCTAAATTTGTAATTCACATGTAATTCTTCCCAGGGGGACGGGGTGTGCGTGAGCCCTGGTGACGTGGTACCCGGGGCATATCCCCATCGGCCATCTACCCAAGAATAATGTTCGACGAAATTGGGACTATTGGAGTTTTGGTCGTTGGTGGCGCTATACAATGACTTCATTTCTCGATTGGAAACGACTGCAAATGTTATGTTTTATGTGCACGATTTTTGTGATTTTTTGACTGCGAATTCATCATTTACTCGAGAATTAGAGGTTTTGTTAGCATGGATAACTAAAGTTCTTTATCAATTTCATACTATGTGGATTTTTAGGCAGAAAGTGGACCAATGTTTACAGATTTTTCCTGAAAAAAGTTATTCATTTGGACGACACAATCCAATTCTCTTTGGTTGAAGCTTGGTTGAAGGAATATTACAGATCACACAATGTATGGTAGAAAGGCTATGTGACTTTACATTTACAAACTATTAGAAAGATTAGTGTGTAAATTTAAAGCTCATTTCACCGGCCATTGATGCAGAATGGCAGCCGTGGTGGAGTACACTAAAAGAGGCTTGGTGACGGAACTGTTGAGAGGTTTGAATTGATAGGTATCCAAAAGTAATATAAAATTAATATTTTGATGAAATAAAAGTAATGGCAAAGAACCATAAATTACTTTGCCTTTTTAGTTTTTATTCACTTTAACTATAAACAGCAATGTTTCTATTTTTATACATATATAACTGTTGTCGTCGCAACCACAACTTGTTACCATGACGTTGATAATATCCCAACGACGCAATTTACCATGATGATGGTATATGGAAAAAGTTGAACCATATTTCATGAAGACATTGAATCAGTTTCTGTTGTTCAAATGAGGAAGAATTTATCATTTTTTTGGCTTAGAGAATTTAAAGTCATTGAGTTCGCTTCCTGCCTTGTTCTTCATGTTTAGACCTGAAGACTTACCTTCAGGGCCGCCTTGAGTCGGTGTTTCAGCCTCTGTCGTCATGTTCCCGGTAGTTGAATTTTGAGTCGTGCCAAAAGTACTTTCTGCAGTTGAACCTTTCGACTCAGTTGGCACCGTACCAGTTGACGCTGTAGTTATTTCGGTGCTACCAGTAATTTCAACAGTTGATGTTGCTGACATTTCCGAAGTAAGTTCCTCCGATGTTGATTCTTCGGTAGAATCAGTATCTTAACGGTAAACGGAACAAAACATATGAAAACAAATGCATGACCTGTGGTAACCAGCAAGTGCGATCTGGAGCATTTTCTTATCACATGCTTATCACTGTTCTGTGTTTGTGGCCAATATATTTTTTTACAACAGTTTAATGCAGTATTAGTATTACAGAAGCTGTAAAAGCTCTAAAGGCCAGTCGCACTACTAATGTGCATTCCTGAGAAATTTGATACAAGAATACAAGAAAGTTTAAATTGAATTTCATTTTTTATAAAGAATTGGTATCAGTTTTAGTGACTTTTTTTCAATGACATTACAAACAATCACGGTTCTAGAGGCGCTAATGCGAATTAAATTGGAAACCGGTTGTAAGTGAATTGGCAAAACGGGAGTTTCTATCTCCTAAAGTTAAACATAAAAAAATCCTCGAACATGCCAGTTTATAGCAAAAACGGATTCCACTGTACGCGTCTTAAAAGTTCAGTTTTGTATTAGGTCTTTCTCTTTTCTCTTTTCTGTAGGCAAGAAACAACACACACACACACACACACACACACACACACACACACACACACACACACACAAAACATAACATTACTTATCTTACCTCCATTGATTGTGATTGGATGAAGTATTATACACACCACGAATGAGGCCAATGCAACTCTCGATATGTAACTCCTGAGGGATAAACAGCAATATGAACTTCAAAATGAGTCAACGTGTATTTTGAACAATCTAACAGTCAGTCCACATAGTTGATCGAATGACAACGTCAGACACATTTTATCAATTTTTACCATATGTGTCTTCAAGATACATAAATTATACTATTATTTTACGTATCATGTTTCTATACTTTCGATTTTTATACTCACACGCGCGCATGCGCAACCCTTCCCCACCCTCGCAAAAAACAAACAGAAAACATACACAGGACGCTCAATCGGTGATTTGTGTTTTATGGGTGGATTCTGTCGTTGATGGCGCTACATGTACACGTCCTTTGTGTTATTTAGCTTTTGTTTCACGACGGTTAGTGCAGTTCTTTTCAAAGAGAGATGCCACTTTTTAGTAGGAAATTTATGTATGCAACATGATATTCGTGGCATCTACGTTTCTATGGCTATTCTAGAAATCACTTCACTATAATGAGAATGCTTATTTGCGATTTACTTCTAACCTCTGCATGGTTGAAAAAAAACCCAGCATAAATAGTTAGCGGTTCGGTGTTCATACCGTGTTTTATAATTACTTCACCACCTGTTGGAGTATGTGTTATTTACGCGTAAAGGGATCAAACACGGTGGTTAATGTCCAGATACCCGGTACATTGTGTGTGTGTGTGTGTGTGTGTGTGTGTATATATATATATATATATATATATATATATATATATATATATATATATATATATATGTCTGTCTGTATGTATGTATGTATGTATGTATGTATGTATGTATGTATGTATGTATGTATGTATGTATGTATGTATGTATGTATGTATGTATGTATGTGTGTGTAATTAAGTATGTTTTTATGTATGTATGTATGTATGTATGTATGTATGTATGTATGTATGTATGTATGTATGTATGTATGTGTGTGTAATTAAGTATGTTTTTATGTATGTATGTATGTATGTATGTATGTATGTATGTATGTATGTATGTATGTATGTATGTATGTATGTATGTATGTATGTATGCATACATGCACGTATACGATGTATTTCCGTACATACGTGTGTTCATGTAAGCATACAATGCAATGCAATGCTAGAGAGAAACCACGAGATTCACCTTTGACATGCATGTACATTTGTTATCAATATTCACCTCTAGATGACTAACAAAATGCGCTTATCACTGTCAGTTAAAAGTTAACAAAAGTCCAAACATTTCAACTGTCTGTGTTTTGTCAGTCTGTCTCTAGTTTACTGGCATACAGCTCAAAAGTATGATATGATTATAATTGATATTAAATGTATGTTGATTCTGTCAATCTTTGACGATACCGTAGAAAGATATGTTTTATACGTGTTGATTTATAACCTGGTGACAAATGCACTAATGGGGGTCTGTGCATCGTTCGAGTCGATAGTACATCGTTCGACGTCAAACATTTTCTATTTGTTTTATAATAGGTTGAATAGCCGTCTTCATGACCAATGGACACTGCTTACAACCTTATATGTCTGTCTGTCTGTCTATCTATCCGTCTGTCTGTCTGTCTGTCTGTCTGTCTGTCTGTCTGTCTGTCTGTCTGTCTGTCTGTCTGTCTGTCCGAGTTTCTGTGTGTATGTGTGTATGTATGTGTTTATGTGTATGTATGTATGTATGTATGTATGTATGTATGTATGTATGTATGTATGTATGTATGTATGTATGTATGTATGTATGTATATTTGTCTGCCTGCCTGCCTGCCTACCTGCCTGTCTGTCTGACTGTTTGTTTGAGTCAGTCAGGTTGATGTCTGTCTGTCCACCCATTCTTGTTATCGTCTATCTGTTACTTGTATGAATAAAAGGCCACTTTGAGTGTCGTTTAATACATCACCAGTCTTTGGGTGCTGTCGCTATATTGATACAGTACATGGTGACATGTGTCATACATTACATTAGTATCATGGCGTGACTAGGACTGTTAAACAAATATATCCAATATGTGGTTATATCCCAACCATATGTCAGTTTTATTGAATTATGTTAACTGCATATTAAAACTATTAGGGAAATATCAACGAGTACGTGTGTAGTGCAGATATCCGTTCTAATAAATTATAGTAATTACCGATCTACATGCAATGGGATTTAAACCCCATTTCATGTTAGTGTTAGATCGCTCAGTTTGACTAGACGCAGACACACGGGCGCTAATATTGTCTGCATTTGATGTCTGTATGCATCATGATGGCACGTTCGTTCAGTTCATTTACACAAAATGTAGCAAAAAACTGTTATCATGCAATCTTGCTACAACAATGTTCGACCAACTGTACTTCTTAGCCTGTCTCAAGCTGTGCTCAAACTACCTCCTAGCAGCAAGTTTCTTAGTCTTGCTGCTAGACCCCTCGAGCTATTCTGCGCACTATGTACGCTATGGCTTTCGCCCTCGATTGTGTACCACCTTTCAGAGACAGAGTGTTGAGAAGAAAACCCGAGGTCTAGCAGCTAGACTATAAGTTTCTCTAGACCTATTGACCACAGTGTAATAATCTTTCACTCCCTTATTTTAATTGTAAACAATTCTTTGATAAGACCAAGGCTGGCTAATATCACTCCACAGATAATATGACACCCATACACACTCACTCATTTCACAAACAACTCCAACATTTGATGTTAAATTACCAACTAGAACACAACATAACTTTACAATTTTGTTTACTATATACCAGATTAGATATCACATAGTGAGAAATGTACACTGGTGAAATGTACACAGATTAAACATCAGGGAGTGAAAGATTATACTGTGATCAATAGAGAAACTTGCTCCTATAGTAGGTTATTTAACTCGAGGCAGGCTGAGAGGTACAGTTGGTCGAACATCATTGTAGCAAGATTGAATGAATACAGTTTCTTGCTGCATTTTGTGTAAATGACATGAACTAACGTGCCTTCATGATACATGCAGACATCAAATGCAGACAATATTTTAGCGTCTAGTTACAGTACGATTTAAATTGCTTTGAGATAACATCCAGCAAGCAATAACAATCTTGCTATCTGCAGCTGAAAGTATAGCCTGTGGAATTTCGATTGCATCAAACAGAACCAGTCAACACTAACATGAAATGGGCAGTAACAGGTAACTCTGTATTGGAATCAAAGATGAAATTTCCTTTTACAATGGTAATATGGATAAGAACTAGAAATTGGTATGCATTTCGTAGTTTTTATCTAAGTGGTGGCTTTAATATATTTAAGTTATATTCAAAAACAACGTAAAAAAGGCATTATACCAAGTCCATGTTTGCAACTATTACAACATTATAGTAAAACTATGTACAAAGTTTGTCATTGTACATACAAGAAGTGATTTGTAAATTAATTTGGTAAACAGAAGAATTAAATCCCTTTTAGTCACTAAAGTGCTACATTTTATCGTCAGGATCAACGGAAATCTTACCAACAGATATATTAGTGGAGCCAGACGATACAATGTAGCACTGTTTGTCAGATTTTTGTTGAGCCAGACGATAAAATGTAGCAATGTTAGTAAGAATTTATGTTGAGCCAGATGATACTATGTAGCACTGTTAGTAAGATATTTGCTGTGCCAGATGATACAATGTAACAATATTTAGTAAGATTTTGGCTGAGTCAGACGACGGTCTCGTGATTTACATTGTATACATCACACATCAGTGGTATCCCACCCAACTACACATATTTGCTGCCGTTCCATAGATCATGGCAAAAAACACTAATAAATCTCATATGACAGAGAATTTATTCCACTTTGCCTTGAAATTGATGGTTGAAGTTAAATTTATCAACTCTACAAAAACATAGATGTACATGATTTATGTTAGCAATGAACAACTTGAATCCGTCAACCCGTGCATTGAAAATATACCAAGTTAGATATTAAAACAGCCGTGGCATGAGAACAAACACATTTAGGAGACCAAACAGCTGTCATCCCCGTTGTTGCCATGGTTATGATGATTTTCGTCTTATCAGCGACATGCATGACTAATCAACAGTCAGCAAAGGATCAACAAGTTTGAGTATTGGCTTTTGGAGTAAGTAGAGGAAAACGCCCCTACTTATGGCAGCTGGTATTCGGATTTTTCCTGTTGCAACACGGTAATACCTCACCTTTATTTCTTGTGATTAATGATAAATATTTTTTTTTGAAATTTTTTTTATCCACGGAAAGCAAATATTCGTATTTTGATGAGATTGTTGCTTATAGGATATTTTGGTCGCTACAGTCCTACAAGAGCTCTTATTGCTCGATGGAAAATTATCATGTACCCGGGAAAATGTTTGAATTTAACCAAATTCATTTATATTTAACATGTGTGTACATATTTTTCAACAGTTTCATTTACAGACACACAAACATACAAACATATCGTTAATAATTGATCAACTATTTTACCTACTACGTGCGTAACAACATATCACAGTGAACGTAATGACACCATTGCGTTCGATGTTTCCCGAGCGTTAACATAAAACTGTGTTGTTTCTCATTTTTTAACTTGCTAAACTTGTTGAAAATAAGTGGGTATGATTATATAAGCCTTATAGGTAGGTTTCTCTGCTAATCCAATGAACGTAGATCATCAACAAAGATATCGACACTGTGTCTGTGCGATCTAGCTCATCATCGTAGAATTCTCTCAAGTGGTTGGCCATCATCAGTTCACTTCACGCTGTCTCTTGTTGGTTACAATGGCATCACCTTGGTGACAAACCTTAGTCAAGAACACTTGTTACTAATAACATTCGCTACTTGTTATATCATCGATAATTGTCAATTTTGATGTGTGTTATCAGATCTAGTACATAGCAGTCGACGTTACAGTAAGAGAGCGTTTGATATATCCCTATTTCTGTTTATAGGAGGGTGGCAAAATGATAAAAGCGACGAAAGTCAAACCATGGATGTATTAGGAAAATACATCCATGGTCAAAATTAACCCAATTCTAAGGCCATGTTACAGTTAATGTAAGGTATTAAATTAATGTAATTAAACTGTATCATTTAATACCCCCCCCCTCTCTCTCTCTCTCTCTCTCTCTCTCTCTCTCTCTCTCTCTCTCTCTCTCTCTCTCTCTCTCTCTCTCTCTCTCTCTCTCTCTCTCCCTCTCTCTCTCTCTCTCTCTCTCTCTCTCTCTCTCTCTCTCTCTCTCTCTCTCTCTCTCTCTCTCTCTCTCTCTCTCTCTCTCTCTCTCTCTCTCTCTTACCCCACCGACTTAGAATACAAACTGCAAGGAAAAACTTCGCTTCATCGCATGGTCAAACGATAAATAAAAAGTAAGAAAATGTGGAGTGGGGTAATTTATGTATAGAAAGTGACAGTAATCGCTCAGAAACGAATCAATTAAATATAAATTAAAGATCGCAAAATGTTTTCTTTTTTTATACGCACCTCGCCATAATGATATGTTCTCTTGCCTCTCCGCCTCCAGGAGCTGTATGCCGTCTGGACGAATAGATCGAATATTAATACTAATACGTTGCTATGCGCATACAGCTAAATCCGGAGATGATGTCAGTATATGCAAATTAGTGCTACGTTTTTTATACTCTAGATGGTTGGAGGTTGACAAAAGCGAAAATAAAGCGAAAATAAAAGAGTAAACTTATGAATCACTCATTAACAGTTAAGAGGAATTCGAACATGATTCAACACAGATCATTTATTTACTCCATTTTTTATAACTTGAACGATTTATGGCATCAGCGATAGACAGGATTGGTGAATTTGTTTACATTGTTGAATTGAAATTATTTACACAATTTATATCACATTGGGGTAATTATTCAAGTTATGTCGTACACATAGTCAGGTCAAAGGTCGGCAAAGCTATCAATGATTTAAAGCAATTTTCAAAAAAAATAACACCATCGTTGGTATTTGACAAATTGCGAGCATGTTTGGATGTATTGGGGGAGTATTTCTTTTGATAAAATGAGACCACCAACCAAGACAGGAACAGAACGTCGCCTAGGGTCGACAAAAATCATTCCTTGATCTCATGGTCTTGACGTGACAAGCTGGGCCTTGGAAATTGACTCTATATACTGTTGCTGTTCCTTTGTTCAAGAAAATTCCAATCAATTCTCAATTAAAAGCAAGTAAAAAGTAGGGTCAGAATTCAACTTTTTAAATATATGTCAATTTGGCTGCCGAATACTGTGTTAGGGCTATATAAGAAATAAAGAGTTTTCAATTTCCTTGAAAACAAGATGGCGGAATGCCCCCCCCCCCTCACCCCATTTCCCTTATTATTGCAAAATGCACAGAAGAAGGCTTTCATAGTGCAATATTTGGAGAGATTTTATGATTTTCGGTGAAATTCATTCCCAACGCGCATTCTACATTGAACAGAAACGTTTTCAACATTGCTACATTTACCTTGTGGTACGTACGTGTACACGAGTGCTTTGATCATTTAATGTTACTACCTAGTTGGTGTACTTATTTAGCAAGTTGTATAAATTATTAAAACTATATTTTATACACATCAAAGTTCCAGCAAGTTTCATCTACTGGATCGCTTCAACTAGTTTGTTGATGTTGATAAACCTTTTTAGGAAATTGAAAAATAAATAACCTCAATTAAAGTACATTGTATTCTTAGACTAGTACATATAATTGTAAACATCGAGGCATCTTATGCTTTCTATATGACATTGAAACTGTCTGCTGACATTATTAGAGGGGTTGAATACATTATATCTTACAAAAGGTGAACCAGGTTTGCGGTCAACCAATTACATATAATGTCCATTGTAAGTATGCTGTAGTAATTTGAAATAGAATACTGCGAAAACTTTTTTTTTCAATATGAAGCAAAATCCTATACGTATAAAACAAGTTAGTCCCTTAAAGTTATGACATTTGGTTAATTTGGAACTTTGTAGAGGTGATTGTCTATACATTTGATGAAAAAATACATTAAAGAGACCCAGAAGGTATTACTTTTTTAAAATTATTTATTAACAGAAAAGATTGTCACAGGCAAATATTTACATGGCAATAGGTACAAATAATTCCAAGGTCAGAAATGCCATGACCTTTGACATTCAGAATATATAAACATAACAGCTTTGTTATATTCCTACGGCACGTTTTTTCATGCAGTAAAAATTCATGTACGGATTCTTTGAGTCGTAAAACTTTCTACGTCTCTCGTCCATAAGTACTGTCATCATTTTACTGCATAATAATACGCCATAGGTCTGACGTCATTTCCGGATACGTCTTTTGGTAAAAAAAAAACCACAACAACATCATGTCGCATCCAACATTTGTACTACAAAACTTAAAATGCACCATAACCTGTGACCTTTTGTTAGCTTTATACCTTATCAAAATAATCCATCAACTTTATTTGACTACATCTCTATCGGTACAGCCTGTCTAAATGTGTCAGTTCAGAGCCGCTATTCACCTTTCCGACAGTGGCAATAGTAGCATGCAATCTCTAGCCACAAGTGTTTAAAAACATTTTTTTTAGGAATACGCTTCAATTTATAAGAATTTAGTAAAAGTTTTTTGGGGGCTGTAAATAAATTTGTCTCTCAATTTCATACTTGATATTCATCAATACTGTGATGAAAAGGGTTTTGACCTATACATTTAGTCCATATAAATACGTTATGAATACTATTAATAATAAGAGTACACTATGACTCTAGTCTCGCTACCAGACTCGGACTAGTGACTATAATCCCTTAACTTTGTAAGGCGCCCGAAGTGCGCCCCGAGCGGCGAAGACACGAGAAGTAACTAGACTACATGTATATATAGTCACAAGTCTGGCAGCGAGACTAACTGTGACTCCACACTATGTGTGGGGAAGGTGAATCTCGAAATCGATACCATAGCAAAGAGACAGGTAAAAATGGGTAACTCTTAGTACATCCCCTGGTCGTATGTTAGCAAATGCAGAATGGTGCAAAGACCGGGATGACATCATATAGATACAGACTGTAGAAATAATTGACGGGTATTTTATCTGATCGACATCTTTACACTGTGTTATTCAATGCTTCATCCCCTTACTTCGAAAACAATATATGCAATATAAACAATTGTCAATAGTACTGATTAAAACGTATATTTTACATAATCTTCAAGTCCAAAGGGGTATTTTGAGTAATGAATGAAGTTATAGTAAAATCGGCGAAGTTAGGAGACGAAGCATGATATCATCAAAATATTATTTGTATTATTGAATTAATGTCACGAAGTGTTTGTCGTTAGATTCATTCGGTTGTCCTTCATTCCAAAACAGCGTATGGTCAGGCTGCACAGAGAGAAAGAGAAAGAGAGAGAGAGAGAGAGAGAGAGAGAGAGAGAGAGAGAGAGAGAGAGAGAGAGAGAGAGAGAGAGTGAGAGAGTGAGAGAGAGAGAGAGAGAGAGAGAGAGAGAGAGAGAGAGAGAGAGAGAGAGAGAGAGAGAGAGAGAGAGAGAGAGAGAGATTAAATGGCAATAGACAGACAACACATGGATAACGTGACACACAGGGTTATTTTCAAGTTTTTTTTTTCGAGAATGTATTGTACTCCAATCCGATACATTTATTACTGGATTTTATAACACTATCAGAATGATTTCAATTATTAGACATGCACTTTTTATCATTTTATCGTGAGCTTTTGTACCAGTACATCATTTTACTGAAAGCATAATAAAACGTAACACTGCACTACCTAACAATGTAACGCAATACATGACATGACAAAACGATCGTACAATATGATTCAATCCCCGGACTGCATGATACACAGTACTATAACATAAATAAAGATCTTTGACAGTTAACGTTATTTTAAACTTTCTGGACGAGCATCCAGTAAATACCAACCTCGGCAGGTCATGCCATATTAATTTCCCATCAGAACCAGCAAGCTGAGGAACGATATTAACATAAACAGGAAACTGTTACCGTTCACAGTCACAGCAAGACCACTTGATTCTGTCCCGTTCACTGATATCAGAAAGAAATACCGTAATAATTAAATAATACTTCGCCAAACTTAAAATCAGAACGTACTACAGTTATCTAGATGAGAAAATGGGAAGGTCATGTACAAAGACATAGAATTCGTTCCAATATATTTCCATTTCTCCTGGCACAAATTACGAATCCCACAAAAACACATTTACAGGTTTTTATTTGTTTTTCTATAAGTCATGTATATTGTTTTCATAGTTTTCGTTTTTGCTGAACTATTTCTCCGAACGCTAGGATGGCAGCGCCCTCATTGTTTGAAACAATGCTACGTTTCGTTTACAGACCATGAGTTTGATATATTTCTATACATGTATTTCTTGTCATATTTTTCGTTTTTGCTGAACTATTATTTAATGGGTCAATTTTGTTGACAAAACTGAAGTGGCGGCAGTCGAAAATTTCAGGTAAAATTTTCAAGTTGTGTTTTGAACAAAAGTTAAATTGAGTACAATGGTTTACCAACACAGATGGATTTCCATTTGAAGATAAAATAATACAATTATTATAAGTATTTCACCTGCCAAGTTGTTAATCCGTCACGTGACAGGAGACTTCATTATGCACTCTTTGACATACATTCATTGTTTTTGAAGACTTTCAAGGCCACGATTTCCTTGAAATCGTCTGGGTCTAACTTTTGGTCGACTATGCGCAGCTATATAAAAACTGTTGTAAATTTTGATTGAAGTACGACATACCTGTCATTGTGGTCAAATCAACGGTAGTTGGATCCCCGGGTCCCTGAGATCCGCCACCACCAGGAGCAGTCGTTCCCGTCTCTTCTGTTGTTGTTGTATCTGACGTGGTTGAGACAAGAGTGGTAGCTGCGGACAATTAAGAGAAAAAAGTTGTTTTTAGTCAGCGCATGCATCACTTAAATACCCCGTCGATATTTCTTGTTCGTGTTTGTCCAACCCATGCAGATCCCGGGGAAAACACAAAAATAACCCTCCTACATTAATTGCTACTTCAGTGAGGACAACTGCAGAGCCAATCATGAATAAGCAAATGGCATCTACCCCACATACACACTTGCTCTAAAGTACTAAATAACACGAATAGTAAAAGCCATAAATTATAGATTGAGCCAAATGTTTTTTGAGAATTTTAAAAAATCGCCTCGTCGCACCACTTTAGAAAACATATCCTGACCAGAAACATTTTTTTGGCCTATTGTAAATAAATTCCATATTACCATTAGAATGAATAAGTGACAAATGAAAAAGAACGACTTATTATTATACGCAAGTTAATTCTCCTGGTGATTTTTTTTTAGTTCCTTAAATGCAATGTCCAACTAAGTTTCATCAATGACTCATTACAGAGGAAAGCATCGTTAACATATAAATTGTTGAAGTAAGTATGAGACAGACTAATCTTTGAAATCTAAAATAAATTTAGCCAGATCTGCTTTATACAACGGAAATTCCATACAGAGTTAGGTCATGTTTAATACTATTTCATGGAGCAAGATTTTGAAATAAGTCGAACGCATGCACAAAACAGCAACGACACGAAATATGTAAAGTAGGACTGGATCATCAACTTTTTACTTGACCTTGAGCTTGATAGGCGGTAATTAGCGACTAAACCCACACATGTTGCAATTCCAAGAAATATTTTTAGTTATATATTGTAGTTTTTACTCACTAGCTTGGGAGTAAGGTGATGGCATCGACATCATAACCAGGTAAGCATATAGCAAGCCAGCAATCATATATGTCCTGAAATATCAATTAGAATTCCCTAAGAATTACGTACGTGGATCAACCCAATCATAGAAGAATACCTCTATGGCTGAGCCTAAAACAAATGTGATTCGAGAAAATATATTTGAAAAATTCAAATGAGAGAGAGAGAGAGAGAGAGAGAGAGAGAGAGAGAGAGAGAGAGAGAGATGCTATGCAGAGACAGATATACTTACTTACAGACAGAGACAAACAGAGGGAGACAGGGACAGAGACGAACAGAGACAGAGGATTTCGCCAAATTTGATTTGACAGCATTACGCGTAAAATTATCACCAAAAATATTGCAAAAAACCCTAAAACTTGTGAGGAAAGATGCCACCAATTCGAACAAAATATCACTTACCTCGCCATCCTTATGGTCACTTTGTCGGTTGCAGAGATGAAATGCGGTCTGCCGACAGATTTGTGTTCTTTTGTGCAGTTGTACGTGTGTACACGTGATCTCACCAACACTAAAGATAGATATGATAGGCTTGGCCATTCCAAAATTGGCGTTCGATACCAGATATGTTTATTTTAATTGGTCAAGAGAACCTTACCAACTACGCTGATTGGCTGGTGTCAAATTCGGGCTTAAATAAATTTACGACCAACTGCTTCCGTAAAATCAAACGATTGAAAATTACACAATTTCTTGTTTTGGCTGTTGTCATACCAACAACATTAATGGCGTCAGAGTGACAGAGCTGTTGTCATCTTTCAAACAATAATTTGTTAGTAATGTCAAAGGTCAGACAACATTAATCCCTGCTAAAAGTCATCCATAATAATATATCGCCCATATATTGTCATCATTGCATCACATATATGGTATGCACATCTTAAAAGTTTTACATTTGTAGGTCTGCCTCTGCCCAAAGTGTTATTTTTGTCTCTGGTCTGATAAACTGTGTTTGTATCATGGATGTACAGGAGAAACAAAGGTGCCTTGGTGTTTCATCGTCTCATGGGAAATGTTATTTTCTCAAAGATGGACACAATTTAACTCTGGATTTACTAGAACAAACAGAGACACAACACAAATCCTGTGCCCAATTAAAGTGAGAAGTGATAACGCATTGCAACGCATGCAGTACAGGCTAATACTGAAAAAAATATTACTGGAGGACAATGATTTTAATTGCTCAATTGTTTACTTTCCAACCGATAATCAACATTTTAACTTGAATGTCTACTGCTACAGCTCCACTGTGCACGACACCTCGCTTTCGCATTTGAAGTTGTCTTTGTGTGTGTGTGTGTGTGTGTGTGTGTGTGTGTGTGTGTGTGTGTGTGTGTGTGTGTGTGTGTGTGTAAAACTTAAAGTCCTTGTGTATAATGAGTGAATGACCAAGGCATCTTCATTTCTCCAGTAGGCTTAATGTACAGTACAGTGCAGTGCACCTGGGTTTCTAAACTAAAGTGTCAGATATTTTGCAGGCGGGTGGCCGGGCAGGCAGGCAGGCAGGCATGCAGGCGCAGACAGACAGTATATACACACACACACACAGACACATACATACATACATACATACATACATACATACATACATACGTACACATACATACATACATACATACATACATACATACATACATACATACATACAAGATAACACAAGTTTTCATTTATATACTGAGTAATTAGTGATAATGTAACAAAACAGAGTGCACTCACGATGCTCGAATTCGAATGACTAGAGTGGTCTGCGAGGCCGAGAAACTTAAAGTAGCCGGTTATGAATGAAATGAGGTCCTGTGGTAAAAGTTGAACCATCGCGTGCGGGTCAAACGAACTGTATCAACTGGAAACTAAGGTTGTATTTTTAAAGGATTTTATCCAGCGCAGTTATTGAGGCTGCAATGCATCATGCTATACTCCCCACATTTAGCTCTGAGTCAGGGGTACTAATTGTACAAATAAAGGTACATATATTATCAATATAACTAATTTTTCATTAAATTTGTTAAAAAACACCAGTTACCGACGTGTCTTATTGTTCCAAGTAGAGTGAGCCGGAAACAAGGGTGGGTCAATGGCTGTGTGCCACTATATAGTGGTAGGTAAGTTGCTATGCAATCCTGTTATTGTTGGGACATACATTGTATGTGTGTATGAGGTATCGCACCAAACAAATAGCACAGGAACCTATTTATAATCATATTAGTGAACACAAAACATTGCCAGACACCATCAACTTTGAGAATCGCTTGATACCGTACGATATGGAAGATTGAGCGTACACACAGTCACATATACACCACACCAACCCACCTACTGAATTGTACGTACATACGTAATACATACATAGTACATACATACATACATACATACATACATACATACATACATACATACATACATACGTACATACGTACGTACGTATGTGCGTGCGTGCGTGCATGCGTGCGTACATGCATGCATGTATACATACATACATACATACATACATACATACATACGTACATACGTACATACATACATACATACATACATACATACATACATACATACATACTTTACCAATTCTACGCTTACTTCGCATCTTCATGTACCATACATAGCAACGGTAGCTATAGACAGTGTTAAGTACACGAATGAATATTAGGATTTGTAGCTATCAATGTGCTTAACCCATAGAACCTTCGATGTACTTAACATAATAATTTACACAGAGTGATGACGTATTGACGCGTTGTCGAGTTTATTTCATAATATATAGATTCTAGTTTTGACATAACCAAAGGTGATTTCCCGTCCGTTATATATGATACGGTAGGGAGCCTTGATATCGCTGCACACATAGCAACACAACGCCTCCATGGTTATTCTCTAGTGAGGCTTAAAACGATTATCATCAAAATGAATTTCTCTCGTTTGAAAATTTCTGACATAAAACCGTGAATACAATGTATCTTGTTGTATGCTACTAATGTTGATATATGCCTTGGATGAAGTTTCAATCATCTTCTAACTTTGTTAGAACATTTGGTTGTCAAGTACAGATTCCCACGACATTATTGATACTTTTAAAAATTACGTCATCGAAACGGTTATTGGGTATATCTTTAATACTAGGTTTGAGCTCAGTCAACCTGATCAGACCGTGGTCTGAGAGTCAACTAATGCTTCAGTAAGTGGTATACTACGAGTATCATTGAATATGCAACACACACACAAAATACACCACAATAACGAATAAACTAGCTTCACACTTTTAAACTAAATGTTATTCTGAGTATATGGATTCAGAGCGAAGTTTATAAGAACTTCAAAATCGCCAAATTGTGTCTCGAGGTATATTCGGCTTTAATAGTAAGGCTTTCAAAAATCATCATTGTTTGGTTCCGATTACACAACCCAACGCAGTTCTTCACTGCCGACCAAAACATTTTTTTTACGTATTCGAGAAAAAAAAAATTGCGAAAATTGTGAAGTCTCATGAGAAATAGTGGATGTGGAAACTGACATCAACTTAAAAAGACGATATAAAATTGTTCTTCCAATCTGTAATGGCTGTATATCTGATGAGAAGAAACCAATAATACAGAGACCATATGGAAAACAACGGAAAACATAACTACCTGACTACTCACATATGAAAAAAATAAATAAAAATAAAATAAACAATCTACCTACCCCGCCTATTCTAATATTGAGCATAATCGGAACCACGCATTTTTTTAGGCCTAAATGTACAAAGTCCCTGTCTCACATTTTTCAAATGGATGTGAGGATCGGTTATCCGAATGCTCGTCCTGTGTTTCGAACGTGCACCTTTTAGGTGAGCCAAGCAGTTTAATTTTGGCTGAATAAAATATCGGCGAATTAAGATATAGTTACTTGGTAAACATTTTGAAATCTATCCACCAAGCCCCAGGTTTATTTGAAGCACAACCTGTTGTATAGTGATGTAATAATAATATCAATGTAACCAGATAACGACCGAGAATAAAGTTTAGATTTCTAATTAAGTGGCGAGCAGTTGCCCCTCTCTGCACGCAGAGTTCAGAGTTCGTGATCACTGCGGTTATAAGAGAAACACTAAGAGAACATAGAAGACAATTGACTGCAACTATTCCACCACGGACCGGATCCCCGAAATCTTCACTACCTTTACTCTACATATCTTTGCCAACCCAAACTCTCAGTGGGCCATATTCAAAATCACGATGTCGATTTACCTCAAATCTAGAACTAGATTTATATCAGCCTACAAATGGATAGAGCACACGTGTATACACAGAGGCCACAGACAGACAGCACACACACCTTCATGTTGTTTATTTTACCGCGGCCGATACAATAAAGTAACAACTTGACCGTCCAACTCAACTAACAGTCACTAACATACCAAATGCAACAAAACCACTAACACACCACAGACACCAACAGCAGCATCATCATCAACAACAACAACAACAACAACAACAACAACAACAACAACAACAACAACAACAACGACGACGACGACGACGACGACGACAATACCACCAACTACAACAAAAAGAACAACAACAACAATAATAATAATAGCAATACAACAACAACAACACTAATAATAACTGGTGCTATATCATAAAATTACCAAGGTACTTTTCAAATAATTCGCATGTATTAAAACACCTAGTTATATTTATTACTTTAAACTATCCAAAACAAGAAATTGTTTACAATAGATACGGTGTGCAGCCCAACGTCAAAACACCTATCCAATATCTGATAAACCGATGCTTTAGTAGGGACTTTAAGGCCGTTGGTGGCGCAGTACTTATTACCGAACAAACCCGACGAATGACTTTGAGTACCCTATGTCTTGATTTTGGTTTAAATTGACTTAAAAAGACACCATTATTGATTAAATTATTTAAATACATTTATTTTTATTTAGCAAGTACAGCGTCATTTTTTACCATTTACACTTTAACTAATTTCGAATGAGCCGAATTAACCAGCTATCGCATAACAAGTACAAGTTTCTTATCTGTATTACTCCTCATAATCAATCAACAGCACTTGAAAAATGTAATATTCTAGTATGCAAATGTCAAGACATTCTGTTTGATAAAGCGATAGCATTCCTTGATTTTTCATTTGACGTACACTGTATAATAGTCAACATGTGCATTATGTAATAATTCGACTCAAAAAAGTTACAAAAACACTTTAAATACAGTATATGTTGTCGCTAAAAGCCAATTTGAAATAAACTGTTGTGGTGAAGATGCCCCTGAGGTGTCATCGGTCGGGAAGCCATTATCTTCTATTATCTGTGCGTACATCTTGGCAGACTCCCTTTGAGTACGAGGTCTCTCGTCATCTTCAAAGTCCACGTAATGTAAGCCAAACCGTTCGGTATAACCACGGGCCCACTCGAAGTTGTCCATCAGAGACCATGCCGTGTATGATTTTACGTCGACACCATCAAGTTCAATGGCTACGATGGAAAAAATGTATATCATATTTAATAGATACAGTACACTGGGTATGCCTAAAATTTCAGCTGGGGATTTTAAATCTACCAAACTGAATTCTAGTCAGAAGCAAATTAAAAAACGGAACCGAATGAAGAACTCTAGAATCTGATTTAGATTTCTAAAAGTAGAATATTTAGACATATCGCAAGAAAACAAACAACCACGTAACCGGAGAATGGCACAATTTTTCTCATGCTTGGTTCATAGAATGCGATACATCATTTCTTAAGCATCTATAGTCTATCAATTTCAGAAAATCCACATTGTGGACAGTACACACAGTGCTTTAATGTGTTACACAGTCTTAATCGAAACGCAGCAGGGTGCAAAAAATGGTATACAGAAATATGAACACTTTCTCATTTGCCAAATTTCAAGAACACATGTGATACAGAAACAAAGTAGAATAAAAGTTATATCTTTAACCTCAGCCCATTAATGGTGTGAACTTTAACCCTATATAAATACTCTTGTTTCGACTGAATTGGGGATTTTGTCCGCATCCCGTCAATAAGGGCAGCTAGTAGATATTTGTTCTTACTTTATGCTAAACTGGCAATGTTATGAAATGATAATTATTGTCTGTATTAGCATCGCAACAGTTCAAACACCTACTATACTGAAGGCCATATATATTTGAAGAGTTTGGAATCCTGACTAAATCTATCTGCTGGGAGTGGTTACAAGAGATTTGGTTGTGTAGATCTGATAGCGGCAGAGTAACATAAGTCTCACCATATAGCCCTATCTGGCTCGTAACTATTAAAGTAGATTTGGTATGATTTGTTTCTCTTCTCCTTCTGATGTGATATGACAACTATCAATTTCATTATCAAATACTTTGCTATCTTGATTAAAATCTAGACAGACACAAACTTCCAAACGCTGTACATACGAAGTGCGTCCATCCTTCCCAATCTTTTCATATTTTTTTTTGTAAAAAACTTTTTTCGCATTTGTGTTGTTCGAGACATCAGCGAGATAATTAGGAAAACGCATTTACATTTCTTTGATAATCTTCTGATGGAAACAAATAAACTAACACATTGCAGAAACTGTAGCCTAAAAAATATCAAATTTCAGAAGAGTCATAGCTGATAACCGTCAACGAAATAATCCCACATCCAAGATCTTGAATATAAAGGTGATGCGATGTCAAGTTGTGATCTACTGACAGACAGTCGAAAAATCGGAAAACGTATTTCGGAGAATATTGATGTGTCTAAGCTTACCTTTCAGAACCTCGTTGATGTAGGATCTGTAAAAGTTCATTCTGTCCACGTCATTTAGTTCACCAACGTAATCTGTTGAAAATCCATTCTCTGTAATGTAGATCGGTGGATTACCATACTCAAATTTAATCAGCGCCAGTAATCTTCTAAGTCCCCAGGGAACAACGTAAAGCCAAGACGAGTGAGCGCGTGGCCAGTGACTTTCAGTGAAGGTATGAACTCCGTGATCTTTATTCCAACTCGGTGGCAGAAGAGAAACTTCATCCGTATTGTTTTCGCATATACGAGAAGTGTAATGATTGAGTCCGAAAAAGTCACTGGTTCCCTTGATGTAGTCAATCTCTACCGAGGTGAATTCAGGAAGTCGTGATTCATTAAACCCTTGTTGCTCACTTATGTCTGCGATTCTGGTTTTCATGATTTCCGGGTAGTCACCGATGAAAATTGGATTAGCGAACCAACCGAGAAAGAATTGGTGCATCCTTTCGGCTGCTTCTAGATCGCTATCGATGTCTTGGTCTTTCGGTTCATGAAAGTCACTATTGAAAGTAATGCCGATAAGACCATTCTGTTCAGCGCGAAAATCGTCTTCATAAATATGCCAAGCTCTAGCATGTGACTTAATCAAATTGTGGGCAACAACGTAAACTGCCTGGCCCTCACCCTGAATTCCGGGTGCCATGTATCCCTCTTCATACCCATTAATCGCCACAACCCACGGTTCATTCAATGTGATCCAAAACTTGACACGGTCGCCAAACCTTTCGAAACACAACCTGGCATAGTTACCAAAGTCATCTACGATTTCGTCACCTGACCAACCACCATAACTATCGTGCAGAGCCTGTGGCAAATCCCAGTGATATAGCGTCACGAAAGGTGTAACGCCAGCAGCGAGTAAATCGTCAATCAAGGTATTGTAATATTCTATACCAGCCTCGTTTACGTAGTCTGTCGTACCGTTTGGTAAAATACGAGCCCAACTGATCGAGAATCTGTAATACTTCATTTTCATATCGTTCATTATCTTAATGTCTTCTTGCCATTTGTTGTAACTGTCGCAAGCTACGTCTCCCGTGTCACCGTTGTCGATATTTCCCGGTTCGTGAGCATAAGTGTCCCATATATGTACCCCCTTTCCGTCAGCGTCCCAACCACCTTCGATTTGATAAGCAGCAGTTGCTGTACTCCAGATAAAATCTTGTGGAAAAGTACCGTACAAGAAAGCGTCCCTCTCCGGGTCATCAAATATACCGGGGTATACGTACTCGGGATCCTCAGCGACTACCGAAATGGCAAAGATGCTGAGAATTAACACATGTACAGTGGCGATGTACTTGAGTTCCATTCTGACGAAAAGCTATCCAGAAATTGGCGTCTCCTTTAGGAAGTCACCAAACTTTTATATGTTTAGAGTCCTTGATGAGATAGCATCAACACATAAACAACACATCACGTGATTGATATGGGAATATATGAATAGCAACCGAGCCAGAATCGGGAAAGCAAATAACGTCCGCAGGGTATTAATAAACACTGTCAGCGCATGTTCCGTATATGAGAGTTTGGTCATCGTAACTTCATCTCTCTCTCTCTCTCTCTCTCTCTCTCTCTCTCTCTCTCTCTCTCTCTCTCTCTCTCTCTCTCTCTCTCTCTCTCTCTCTCTCTCTCTCTCTCTCTCTCTCTCTCTCTCTCTCTCTCTCTCATACTATTAAAACCTCAGACCACAGTAGAACACTATAGTGGTCTAAGATACTACTCAGTGGCTGTAAACAATTGTTCTTTAGTGTAGGCGTGAAATGGTGGAGAGATGAGGTACCGTATAATTATATATTAAATCTGCAGTCTGGAAGGGGGTAGGGGAATGTCAGCAACAAGAATTCCTGGGTTCATTTCGGGTGGAGAGCATGACTGTTTCAGTTGTAACTTGTTGAGGGTCATCCAATTGTTTATGTCTACCAGACAGTCCACGACGCTTGAAACTGCAATTGACGTGTTGTTCATGAAGAATGTTCGATAAACTTAGTTGTCGTCTGCGTATGGGAAGTGGTAGAATTGTGAATGTCTCATGTGGAAAACGACCCCAAAACGAGCTCCCGAAGACATAGCGCAGAGTGTATTTTGGATTTACACCAATGAAATCATTCACACAGAATAGGTTTGAAAGGTCACATTGTCATTTATTCCAAATATCACACAAAATAAAAAAGGAACATCTCCATGTAACATGACGATCACATGACTATTTGAGGTTCCGGCCTAAGAACATGATGACCTTTGTAAGCCATAACAGCAGCATTTCAAATGCCTATGGCAACGCGTTTGTGCAGTAAAATTCAGGTACGGATTTTTTGAGAATTTCAGACAAAACATTACTAAATAAAACGTAATAAGCTTAAAACTCTCACCCATAAGTACTGTTATAATACACTACATGATGCACGATAATGTGACGTCATTTCCGGGTATGATGGTCGGCTAGTTGACAACAAGTACCACTTTAAGGACAAAGTGCACCCGTTTTTGTTACCACGTGTCAGACAACAAACTATAGGTGACATTCAGTTTACTTTGACATTGTACGCATTTTATAATTTCCGGGAGCAATGATGAAAC